>NC_081406.1:331429212-331571712 GCF_030272615.1 Cryptomeria japonica | reverse complement strand
GTTAGTTATTGTCTATCAAATTAATCTCTTTGTTATACTTGGCTAATTTTTCATTAGTCTTCATCAATCAATATCGGTTTCATTTCAGTATCAAGTTCTTGTCAATTGTCCTTTTGATCACGAATGTCATCATGTATTTATTGGCTTTAATCATGTCAATACCTAGTTCATTTCTAGTTTTTCTTCTAGGATTTCATGATTTAATCATTTTAATCCTATTGAAACTTCTATTTAGGTTAAATGAATTTATTTGTTTATCCTAAGTGTCTCATGCACAATTAAATTAAATATTTAATTGGCTAATCTCATCCCTTTTTGTGAGTTAATTAATAAATGCCACCTAATTTTCTCCTAACATTTCCCACTAATTTCTCCGCCAATTTGGGTTCCACTTTTCATGCTTGATGTTTTCATAAGTTGGAAGCTAATTTCATGGCTAATTTGTCATGAATTGTCTAAGCAATTTGTCATAATTGTGCATAAAAATATGTCATATTTTTTGCATAGAAGTTTGTCATAAATTGGCATAGCATTTGTCATGCTTTGTCTCCTCAATCATGCCAATTTCTCATGCTAATTTGAGTCTCTCATCAATTTGTCTATAAATTGGCCTCATTTATTCATCATTTCTAACCATGCTTCTAGTATCCTTATGCTGTGATTTTTTGTCTTATAATCCACTTGTTTTTTCATTTGCATTTGCTTTGTAGGTGAGATCCACACATCCAATTTAAAAGAGAAAGAAGGAAAATGGAGGCCAATGAAGGGAGACATTTGTGATGGTTTGCATTTTAGTTTGAATGTCTTATCTTTCATTCCTTTGTTGATTGAATTAGGATTTGATTTCATAAGCTTGTAGGTTTTGTGGTTGCCTAATTATATCCTTTTGATGCTTATTTCCGATTTCCTAGTCACACCTTCTACATGAATTCCTACTTAGTGTACATAGCAATGTCACTTTGACAATTTCTTGATCTTTCTACCAAAGGTGACAGGTCGCTAGTACTGGTATGGAAATATTATGAACAACTCACTTTGAGACCCAACATGATTCACTATAGGAGGGTACATGATGCCTTATTTGGCCACTTCATATTTTTATTTGATAAAACACTCAAGAACAAGAGTGTTTGGGGCAGCCTGGAAGAAGATGAATGAGTATGGATGTTTGTTCCTTTAGTTCCCAAATTTCACTTACATGAGAGTCGGATGCTTTGAAGATCAGCCATACATGCTTTCTAGATATCCTACTGACAAGATCATCCTAATGGAATTGGATAGATAGCTGATGATGGTTCATGCAGTCCAGTTAGCTAGCCATAAGTTAGGCATCAACACATCGTCTCACAATACACTACAGATTGGTCGATATTCCTTGACAACCTCAACAAGAGCCAAAGCAATGGAGACAAAACTTTAAGAAGTTAAAATGAAGAAGTTCAAGATGAGGAAGGATTTTGATTATTGAGGGATGAAAGACAAAATCAAAATAGCCTTCACTCATGTTCATCGCATTGAGGATATGTGAGTTGATCTTCATACAAAATAATATATTAGGAAGATGGATTACAATAGGCTTACTTTGGAGCAGATTGTAGATTTGGATCTAACCAAGATTCTAGAAGGCATGATAGACGACGAGAAAATCCTTGTGCAGTGTCATAAAATTATGACCCTAGCAATTTTCGACCACATTAGGGTCCTCACGCATGCAAAATCGAATCCCCTAGCTAGGTCGAAGACCAGAGATTGTTCAACCCCTGAAAACTGCATCTCCCTTGCCTTTCACACCACCCTGTCTGCACTCTTCCCTAGAGAAAAGGGCAGGACAGGGGTGTGGCCCCCCTGTCCCTGTGCTATTTTTTGGCAGGACCCTTCCTAAGTTTGCATTGAAGGTTGTGTAGTGAGTGGGAAAACTTCCCCGATGTCGGCCTATGATAAAAATCAATTTAATTAACCCTAATTGACAAGTTTAAAAGTCGCATTTTCCCTTCAAATTTGGCATAAGACAGATACATGAGATCACACATTCAAGCATTCTTTTCCAGCATTGAGCATCTCAAGTCTCCCTTCAAGGCTAGGTGTTGCATTCAAGTCAAGGATTCAACCATTGAAGAGGAGATTCATTCCAACATTCAACTTAATACAAGCATTTCTATGAACATTTCTATCACAACCTCCCTTGAGGTGATTTACATTGCAGTCTTTCATTTACATTTACTTGCAAGTATTTTATTTCATTACTTGGTTAATTCCAAAAAAAGGGTTTGACCTGAAGGAAAACCCCTAATCCCAACCCATTTTCCTCTCTTTTCTGTGTGTAGGTTGCAAGTGTGCAGTTGCACTTTTGAATTTGGACTCCATTTAAAGAGGCAGAAAAACCGTTTTTGTTTTGCGGATTTTTCGGAGGACCGTGTACACTTTCACCACGGTCCAGGAAACTTTTCCTCAAATTTGTAGGGTGATTTCATCTTGACATATTACTGTTAGATCCAGGTGCACAAATTTATCCCACGCTTCGATCTCAATTTATAATCAGTTCTTTGTCACTTTTTCACTTAGTCTCAATACATAATTCAATCAATTCCTTTCCATTCCAAATAGAAGAGGGGATTAACTTATCAGTCCCATTTCATTCTGAATTCTATCTTCTTCTTTGGAGGTTGAATCTAGTGAATTCCCCCCCCTCTTCTAATGTAATGCATGAAAAGTGTTTGAAGGGAAATCCGTAGTGAAACTCTCATCTCTCCCTGGAGGGAAAGGGCAGTTTTCCTCTTGATCTCTCATTCACACATTTTTCACCCACCATTACATTTTGGTGCCATTACACCTTGACCTAGAGTATACAAACAAAGGGTTGTTGAGGATCCTCTTCTGTCTCCCTAATGGTCACAAAAGGAGTGTACCTCATTCTTTGATAGATTTCAACCCATCCTTGCCAACACCAATGCTTGGTTGAAAAGCAATAATTTAGCAGGACCAGTTGGGCGTAGGTTTGAAGTGAGGGTCGAATCCAAAGAGGGCACTTCTTCCTTATGCACTAGGATCAAATCAAGAGTGAGTAGGGCTTTAATTATCCCTTCACAAGAGGTGTTGCTGAAAGGAAAGGAGAAGCCTCAAGTGCAAATTCATGTCATTAATCTTGAAGATGAACCACATGAGGAAAATGATCCAGAATCTCCTACCATGGACTTAGAATCCCTACATATAGTCATTCCTCAAATGTATTTGGATGTTCCTATGTCTCCAATAGACACTAATGTGGATTATTTTTCTATAGTTCATATTGATCCTGTTATGCCAAGTGCATCTGTTTGCACTAATGTGCCATCATCAATTGAAAAAATTCCTATGAATGTTTCTCATGTCGACTTAGAAAATGGTTTTGATTTAAATCCCTCATATGTTGTTCTATCCACCATGTCTTTTCCTGAAATTGATACTTCTGTTGTAAGATTTGATAGGTTCATGACAAAAGCCAACCATGATTTATCATCTGAGCAAACACTTGTCACTATCCAGATTGAGGCTTCTCTTAGAATGACAATTGTGGTACATGTAGAACCCGTTTCTTCACAAACCACAAGTGCTATTACAAATGTGAACTCATTATATTTAGCCCCATGGTTGATTCCAATCACTCTAAAGAGGAAGAAGCAAGAGATTTCTCCTGATGTGTTTGACTTCCAGTAGCTTAGGAAATCCAAGCCAAATACTGCAAAGAAGGACAAAACAGTTCCATGGGTGGTTGTGGATAGCAATTTGATGAAGTATGTAGAAGTGGCAGAACCTCTTTCAGATAAGCCACAAGGATAAATGCATTTGTTTGATTACAGGTTCACAAGAGTGGAACTAGGAAAGCAAACACATGCTAGAATAATGCAGGATGCTCAGGATTCAGTGGCTTCACTGGTTCAAAGTTATGATATACTCCTAGTGAAGAAGGATGAGCTCAAGGAGAAAAATACACAACTCATCTTAGTGATCGAAATAATCACTAATTGTAGGCATCTAAAAATGGTTAACGCTTGTGGTGTCATACTTTAACATGCCCGCGTAACCTTCTTTTAGGGTTTTAACATCTTATTGACATTTCTTATATGTTGCGCACTTGATCTTCATCATTTGTCGAAATCTTGTCATTCTTCTATATTTCTTCCCCCTTCAACTATGATTCTCACATTTTCAATTAGGTCTTGTCGACATCATCTTTGAATTGCAATCTTTGGTCGTAATAAATCCTATCATGTCATTTGAACATTGTCAACCCTTTGCCATGTGAAATTAGGGTTTTGTCCTTGGTCTTTATCATCTTGGATCAATTATCAACCATCCTAGATCATGTTGAATATGTTATCAATCATTATCTCTCATTAATTTGGATCGATTAGTCGTCGGTCCTCGTCAATTGGCATCTGTCAATCATTATCTCTCGTCAATTTGGATCGATTAGTCATTGGTCCTCATCAATTGGTGCCTATCAATTTAATCTCCTTGTCAATCTTGGTCAATTTTTAATTGATCTTTGTCAACCAATATCAGTCATTTATCAACATTGGTCCTTCATCAACCAAAATCATGTTCGAACCTACATTAATTGCTTATCGTCGTGACCTAATTGATAGTCCTTTCATTTCTATTTCGTCTTCTAGGGTTTTATGATTTATTCATTTAATCCTATTTATCATTTCCCTTTTAGGTTAAATAAATTTATTTATTTAATTCCAAGTCTCCTCTTGTCACAATTAAATATTTATTTAATTGGCTAAATGAATTTCCTCCCTTTTTGTGAATTAATTAATAAATGAAAGTTTATTAATTAATGTCATCTAATTTCTTAATTTCCTCATTTCTATTTTCCCAATTTTTCCTAATTTCCTAATTCCTAATTTCCACCTCATTTTCTAATTTACTAAATCTAATTTTCCACTAATTATCCTCTTCTAGTTGCTCCTATTTTTGTGCTTCCTTTGTCATAAGTTGGAAGCATGATTCTCTCAATTTGTTATAATTGTTAAAATAGCAACATGTCATAACTCTTGACATAGCAACTTGTCCTCACACCTTGCATGAGAAATGTGTCATAGTAATGACATAGAAGGTTTCATAAGCCTTCTCTTTTCGACTCAATTTGCCATTTTTGAATCAAATTGATTTTTTCATCCTCTTTCATACCAATTTCATGATTTTAACAATTTCTCTATAAATTGGTCTCTTTCATCAATCTTTTTAAAACCACGCTTCAAGTATCCTTATGTTGTCTAATTTGCTATCATTTTGTCATCAACTTGCTTTCATTTTCACTTGCATTTGTAGGTGACATCCACATAATTTGAAGGAGAAAGAACAACAATTTAGGAATAATGAATGAGATTCCAACATTTTGGTTTTCATTTCAATTTTAAAATCTTCTCTTCATGCCTTTGTTGAATGTGTTAGGAGTGTTTTCATTACATTTTTGTCTTCATGGTTGGCTAATTTGATGCTTTGATGTTTTCTCAATTTCCTAGTTACACTAATTATTCAGAAAAGGTTGACCCCTTAGCTTCCTCCACTTCTGAAAAGTCCATAAAATAGTTAGAAAATGTTGCTTGAAAGGCTAAAGCAATTGATTCTTGGGTAGATCAATTAGTTGATCAAAGTACTCAAGTGGTGAAGAAAGCATTACATGTGTTGAGCTATGTAAGAGTAGAAAAAATGAAGTTGAATTAGACTTTAGGAGCTTTTAGCCAAAGTCTGGAATCCACAGAAAAAGATTTGAAAATCTGGCATGAGATGGATCGGGTCAAGTTAGAAATCCTCTGCAGCAATATGGTGATACCAAACAGGGAGAGATTCATCAAATTTGAGGAGCTTATGGTCAATAAACAATTGGTCATTAAGGACCTTATTAAAGATGTATAAGTTACTATTGAAATGTGTACTGAAGTGGAGTAGGATGTCATCTCTAATTTTGAGAAAATGTCTTGCAAAATCTTAAGTTAGGATGAAGAATTTCTCCCTAAAGATCTGATACTTTTTGAATGGGTGTCAAGGCTTCATCAGGAAATAGAATTAGAACAATTTACAGTGGCTTCAATCCATCAGTTTGTGAATTGCCAAGTTTTACTTGATAAGATGCAAATTATTCTTGAAGAAGGCAAAGTAGCGACAGTAAGATATTTTGATGTCATCATCAAAACTGTTATTGTTGCAAGGAATACGACATGACCAAATCCCGATGAATTGCAGGAATCAATTGATAGATTTCAAGCCTTCATGGCTAGGGAGAGAGAAGAAAAAAAAGTGTCTCATGACACTTGAATTTTATTTAAATTGTTTTATGTATTTTCTTTTCAATAAATTACACGTAATGCAAAAATGGGTCTTTACAAGTAATCTCATTACTTGTAATCTTGTAACTTGTAAATGCATGTGAAAAAATTGCAAGTTGAATAGCAATAGGACTGTAATTTGAATAAGTCTTAGTTAGTTATAGTTGGTTGTGGAAAAAGTCTTAGTTAGTTAGACTTCTCCCACTTTTTTCTCTTAGCACCTCACCTATATATACAGGAGGGTGCTTGTTGGCAATATGGAAGGATTGATTATGTGTTTCATTGATGTTTTGTCATTGATGTCAACACTAGCTGTTATGGTTGGTTACCGACAGACAGGTTTTGGTTACCGACATAAGACCTAGTGTTACCGACAGAAGAGACTATTTGTTGGACACTTCCGACATGTTTGAGTCATTGGAATACGTTTGTTTCTATGTGTCACGTGCTTCTGGAGCATGTCTTGGTCATATGGTGTTGACTTGGTGTTCAAATGCTATTATACACTCTAGTAAACCCAAACTGGCACAACTTTTATTGAGAATATTTGATAGGATGCATAAGTGGTGTTGGTGCAGTTTCTAGGATGTAGAAGATGATCTTTGATCATGCTTCAACCGGGTGGAGACATCGCTTTGGCATGGTGGTCCTAGAATAGGTTCGGTGCCTATCTAGGTTATGGACTGGTATCATGTTAACGTGTTCCCTACACGTTACCAGGATGATTTATGGATTGGTTAATGTTATTTTGGTCTAAAGCCGACATGACATATCATTGTAATATGGATGTATGTAATGATCTTATTGTAATATCATTTAGGTGGTCGACCTAATTGGTTTAGGCCTTAGGGTTTGTATAAATCAATGTAAGATCTAATTGTAGATCATGGTAATGGACATGGCATGGAATGAAATGTGCGAATATTGTAATATCATTGAGGCAGAGGATTAAGTCGATCATTGAAGATCGAATTGGGTTTATGTAAGAGGTCAAAGGCCTCTGGTATTAAGCTTAACCGGGATTGTAATCAGGCATGGTAGATGCTATCTTTGGTAGTTCATTCTACTGGATTGTTGTCCAATTATCTTGAGGTAGTTTTAACCTCTCTGTAGTGAGTGAGACTCTTTTGTAATGAGTAGTGCACTCTAGGCAATGTGTCTTCCTGCATGTGCAGGCCCCTCATTGCATCACATACTTCCTGTAGAAGTATCATCTGACTGTGGATAGGCTTCCTAGCGTGGTTTTTCCCTTTATCAAATTTTCCACATACAAATCATGGTGTTATGTGGTATGGTTGCATTGTGTTGATTATCTCTTTCTTTGTTGAGTTGCATTGTTTACCAGTATCGGTTTCTGCTATTCCGGCATTTAATGTTTATGTGCTCCAGTTTAAGGTTGTAAAGTGGATTAATAGATATAATCTATTAACAAATTATTCACTCCCCCCTCTCAGTTGTTCATCGGTTATCCTAACAATTGGTATCAGAGGTTTGGTCCTCTTTTGCAAAAGCTTAATCGCTTGAGGTAGATCCTATGGCAACTAATCCACTGACAACTATCTTCAGAAGAGAAATCCCTAAGCTTGATGCAACAAATTATGGGATATGGAAAATCCAAATGGAGACTCATCTTAGATCTCTTGGCAAGGATATTTGGGATATCACTGAGAAAGGATACACACCTTATGATCCGACATCTGGCAATCGTGCTCCTGCAAACTTGGATAAAAACATTGAGAATGATTGCAGAGCTAGAGAAACCCTCCTGTGTGCACTTACAAATCAATAGATCATGGGATTGACTGATAAATCATCTACAAAGGTTATGTGGGATAAATTGCAAGCTTTGAATGAAGGTGACCCTACTATCAAAATTGCTAAACTTGATGGTTACCGGGTAAGATATGAGAACCTGAAGATGGATGACAATCAAAGAATTGCTACATTTATGGAAAGAGTAAATGAGATTGTCATGGGAATTCAATGTTGTGGAGGATCTCTGAGTAAAGATGAAATAGTTTCCAAAGTCTTGAGAGCCCTTCCACCGTCTTAGAAGATGAAGGAAATTGCAATTAATTAATTGAGAACAATGGCAAAAACCTCAGCTAACAAAGACATTCTGATCAGGAAGTTATCTGCTTTTGAGCTTGAAGAATTTGGACCTTCTAGAGCTACAAAATCTGAACCTGCTTTTCATGCATCATCATCATCATCTACCGACAAGAATGATTGGAAAGCCCTATATGCAAAGGAATTGGAAGACATGAGGAAAGAGGATGAAGAATTTGAGCAACTTGAAGCCTTATTTGCTAGAAGAGTACCTAAAGGACTGACATGAAGTAAATATGAAGGAAAACCACCTTTTAAATGTTTTTCATGTAATAAGATTGGTCATTTTGCATCTAGATGTCCTAAAAAGAATGCGAGATTTGAAGAAAGAGTTAAGAAATCATTCAAGCTTAATTAGAATAGATATAGATTCAAGAGAAACAAACAATGCTACATAACGGACAAGAAAGGAGTAACTGATGACTCTAAGGATGAATCGACATAAGACTTTGATAGTGGATCCGACAATGGAAAGGAATGGGTGTTCTATACCCAAAAGGAAGATGAACCGGAACCGGCTATCAAGAATGACAAAGATGAATGGGTAATTGATAGTGGATGCTCACATCATATGACTGGAGATAAAAGAAAATTTCTATCCCTGCATGAATACAATGGTGGTCAAGTAAGACTTGGAGATGACAAAGCATGTATGATCAGAGGTAGAGGTACTATTTCTTTGGATGGTAAGCATAATACTGACAATGTCTATTATGTAGAAGGTTTAAAGCATAATCTTTTGAGTGTTGGTCAATTGGTGGACAAGGGATTCCAGCTTCAATTCGAGGATAGAAAATGCAAAATCATTAACAAGACTGGTTTGGAGATTGCTATCGGTACTCAGACTGGAGGTAATATCTTTTACCTGAACACTGGTAATAAGACATGTTTGATTGTGCATATTGATGAGAGTTGGTTATGACATAAAAGGTTGTGTCATGTTAATTTTGATTGCATTGTCAAGATCAGTTCAACAAAGGCACTTAGAAATATACCTAAGATTATGAAGCCTCATAATCCGGTATGTAAGGAATGTGAATTGGGAAAGAAAGTTAGAACTACTTTTAAGAGCATACAAGATAAATCTAATGATGTTCTTGATTTGATTCATATTGACTTATGTGGTCCAACGAGGACTAGAAGCTTTCAAGGTGATAGGTACTTCATGCTAATAATTGATGATTATTCTAGAATGATGTGGGTGACTTTTCTTAGGGAGAAGTTTGAAGCTTTTGAGAAATTCAAGATCTTTAAAGCAAAAGTAGAAACTAAAACTAGACTGAAACTCAAATGTCTAAGATCAGATCAAGGCAGTGAGTTCACTTCTAATGAATTTAACAGTTATCGCGAGACAAATGGAATTAGGAGACAATTATCTGCACCTAGGACTCCTCAGCAGAATGGAGTAGTGGAAATAAAGAACATAACCATTTTGGATGTAGCAAGAACCATGATGATGGAAGACAAATTGCCTCACATCTACTGGAGAGAAGCAATGAGTACAACAGTCTACACATTCAACAAAGTTCACATCAAAGACAAAATTGGTAAGACTCCTTATGAATTATGGTTTAGACATACACCTACTGTTAAATATTTTAGAATTTTTGGAAGTAAATGTTATATCAAAAGGGATGATTCAATTGGGAAGTTTTATCCTAGATGTGATTGAGGAATATTTCTTGGATATTCTAATCAAAGCAAAGTATATAGATGTTATAACAAAAGATTGCAGAAAGTTGTGGAAAGTGCAAATGTGAAAGTGGATGAGAAATATAGAAATCAATCTATATCATATGACAGGGAACCGACAGTGGAATGATCATAACTGAACTGACAATACCTCAACCAATACAAGACACTGAGATAGTTACACTGGCACAGTCAAAAAATTCAACTATGACTGATGATCAAATCAGTGAACCTAAAGTTCAGAAGACTCCAAGGTATGTAAGATTAAATCATTCTGAAGATCAAATCATTAGAGATAGGAACAAGGGAGTTATGACAAGAAGAAGATTGGCAAATGAAGAGGTATGTTTTATTTCTTAAGTTGAACCGACATTCGTTATTGAAGATTGTAAAGATAAACATTGGTTAAAGGCTATGGAAGATGAATTAGATCAGATAGAGAAGAATGCAACTTGGACTTTAGTTCCCTGGCCTAAAAACAAGAATGTTATTGGAACTAAATGGGTTTTTAGAAACAAACTAAATGAGGATGGTCAAGTTATAAGAAAAAAGGCTAGACTGGTTTGTAAAGGATATTCTCAAAAGGAAGGAATTGATTATGGTGAGACATTTGCACCTGTAGCTAGAATTGAAGTTGTTATACTATTTCTTACCTATGCAGAATATAAGAACTACAAGGTTTATTAAATGGATGTTAAATGTGCATTTTTGAATGGTGAACTTGAAGAAGAGGTATACATTGAGCAGCCTGATGGTTTTTCACTAACAGATGATAAGGATATGGTTTGTAGGTTAAAGAAAGCATTGTATGGATTGAAACAAGCTCCTAGAGCTTGTTATGCAAGGTTGGATAAATATCTTTTGAAGCTTGGTTTTACTAAAGGTAGTGCTGATAGTAATTTATATTACAAGATCACTGATGATGAAATTCTGATTATTGAAGTATTTGTTGATGATATTTTTTTTGGAGGAGAAGATAAATTGTGCATGGAATTTGCTAACAACATGAAGAATGAATTTGAAATGTCCATGATTGGTGAAATAAAATTTTTCTTAGGTTTGCAGATTACTTAAATTGACAAAGGCATCTTGATCTGTTAAACAAAGTATCTAAGGGAGTTGTTGAAGAAGTTTGGTATGGATAATTCCAAACCGGTAAGTACTCCTATGGTGACAAGTGAGAAATTATCTATCAAAGATACATCTACACTGGTAAATTCAACAAGCTATACGTCTATTATTGGTGGCTTGTTATATCTAACTCAGACTAGACCAGATATTATGAATGGAGTGAGTATTATTTCAAGACATTAAAGTAATCCTAAAGAGAATTATTAATGTACAGTAAAGAGGATATTCCGGTATCTACAAGGCACAACTGAATATGGCTTATGGTATTCTAGAGATGATAACTTCACTTTATGTGCATATACAGATTCAGATTGGGTAGGAGATACTGATGACATGAAGAGCACTTCTGGTGGAGCTTTCTTTCTCGGAAAGAAACTGGTTTCATAGATCAGAAAAAAAGCAGTCATGCATTTTTTTATCTACTGCAGAAGCTGAATATGTTGCAGCAACAACTAATTGTACACAAGTTCTATGGATGAAGCAAATGTTGAAGGATATCAGGGTAAATTGTAGTGAACCGGTAGCTATCTACTGTGATAACTCTGTAGATATTGACATGTCTAAGAATCCGATATTTCACTCTAAGACCAAGAACATATCAATAAAGTATAACTTTATGAAGGACAAGGTAAAAGAAAAGGAAGTCAAATTAGTTTATGTGAACACTAAAGAGCATATTGCAGATATATTCACTAAACCACTGTCTAAAGAATCATTTGAATATTTTAGAGACAGGTTAGGGGTTTTTTCCCCTCCGATAGAGACTTGATTGATGGAGTTTGGCTTCAGTTCGACATGCATTATCAGAGATACTATTCATTCCGACATTGATGAGTGTCACTACTACTCAGGGGGAGTAGTCAGCTTTGAGATTCACAAAATTTTGATATCTATGTCATATCTTTGGCATTGATGTCAAAGGGGGAGAGATATTAATGTGAAAAAGAAAACTTAAGGAGTTGTTTTTTCAGAGCTATACAGAGATATTATTCAAAGGGGGAGTTTGTTGGTTGTCTTCCATTGGGGGAGACTTGTTTGGCATTTCTTGGTACTTAGATGTTTTTCACATCTAGTGTTGCCATCAATGCCAAAGGGGGAGATTGTTCGAAATATGGAAGGATTGACTATGTGTTGCATTGATGTTTTGTCATTGATGTCAACACTAGCTGTTATGGTTGGTTACCAACATACAGGTTTTGGTTATTGACAGAAGATCTAGTGTTACCAGCATAAGAGACTATCTGCTGGACACTTTCAGCATGTTTGGGTCATTGGAATACATTTGGTTCTATGTGTTACATGCTTCCAGAGCATGTCTTGGCCAAATGGTGTTGACTTGGTGTTTGGATGTTATCATACACTCTAGTAAACCCTTACCGGCATAGGTTTAAGGTTTTACCAATAGATCTTTTATTAAGAATATTTGACAGGATGCATAAGTGGTGTTGGTGCAGTTTCTAGGATGTAGAAGATGATCTCTGATCGTGCTTCAACCAGGTGGAGACATCACTTTGGTGTGGTGGACCCAAAATAGGTCTAGTGCCTATCTAGGTTATGGACTGGTATCATGTTAACGTGTTCTCTACACGTTACTGGGATGATTTATGGATTGGATAATGCTATTTTGGTCTAAAGCCGACATGGAATATCATTGTAATATGGATTTATGTAATGATCTTATTGTAATATCTTTTAAGTGGCCAACCTAATTGGTTTAGGCCTTAGGATTTGTATAAATCAAAGTAAGATCTCACTGTAGATCATGGTAATGGACATGGCATGGAATGAAATGTGCGAATATTGTAATATCATTCAGGCAAAGGATTAGGTCGATCATTGAAGATCAAATTTGGTTTATGTAAGAGGTCAAAGGCCTCTGGTATTAAGCTTAAGAAGGACTATAACTAGGCATGGTAGATGCTATCTCTGGTAGTTAATTCTACTAGATTGTTGTTCAATTATCTTGAGGTGGTTTTAACCTCTCTATAGTCAGTGAGACTCTTTTGTAATGAGCAGTGCACTCTAGGCAGTGTGCCTTCCTGCATGTGCCGGCCCCTCATTGTATCACATATGTTTTGCAGAAGTATCATCTGGTTGTGGGTAGGCTTCCCACCGTGGTTTTTCCCTTTACTGGTTTTTCAACGTACAAATCATGGTGTTATGTGGTATGGTTGCATTATGTTGATTATCCGTTTCTTTGTTGAGTTGCATTGTTTACCGGTATTTGTTTCTGCTATTCTAGTATTTAATGTTTATGTGCTCCGGTTTAAGTTTGTAAAGTGGATTAATTGATATAATATATTAACAATTGATTCACCCCCTTCTCAGTTGTTCACCAGTTATCCTTACAGTGCTCTATGTAATTTTTATCTTTTTCAACAAGCAAGAAAACTTTGCAAGTCATAAAGACTTTGTGCTTCATACTTGTAAATTGTTTTCACAAGTAATATCAAGAAGGATTTTGAGTTTCAAACTTTGTGTTGAAGTCTTGCCCTTATATCCATTGTGTTCTTGTGTCATAGTGGTATATTGTTTTTCATTTACTTGAGATTCTAATGAGATTGTTGAAAGGATATTTGATCTTATTTCTTGTAGACTTTGTGATACAAGTATTAAGGGTTAATTGATTGCAGCTAAGTGTTCATAATTGAGAGGAATTATAGGACTACGTGTTTGTAGTTGTTCCCATTTGTAGTGGTTCAATAGTGCACCATATCAAAAAAATTTGTGTTGTTATATGTTGCACATTGTTCTTATTTTAATCATTTTGGAAAGATAGATAGGATAGTGGAAAGTAAAAACTTTGAGCTTTGTTTCTATTTTCTCATCCTGGGGAAGTGACAGAAGACTTTGAGCTTTCACAAAAACTTCATTTCTTTTTTGTATAAACATTCTTGTTATTGTTGAAGTTCCTTAAGTTGTTGTATTTGTTTTCTTATGCTAATTCTTTTCTAAGAAGAGAAAATAATATCATCTTTTTTGAAAAAAGAGAAAAGGATGTTGTCCCACTCAAGTTAGATTAGAGTTCAGTTATAAGTAATAGTAGAAAAGGGGGAGCCTTCCCTTAAATTAGGATATTTTTAACTCACACGTTGTGGTTGAAACCATAATTTTGTACATCTTCCCAAGTGTACAATATTTGTAACCAACAAATACATAGAGGAGGGAAGAGAAGGCCTTCGAAAAGAAGTACCCCAATATCAAATCCTACATCTCTAGATCCAAGGGAGAAAGCATCTCCCTTGGAGACCAATGAGGATATCAACATGGAAGGTTAGGGGATTAAATTCCCTTGATAAGAGACGTTTGATTAGACATCATCTAATTTTTTTGAAGGTTGATGTTATTCTACTATAGGAAACTACAATTACTATGGAGGAAGTGGCAAGTTTTTAAAAAATTGTATGTGTTGAGAGGGATGCTTCCAAGATTCTCTTAGCTTGGCTGGGGGCTTAGGGGTGTCATGAAGTATTAGAAGAGTGTCAATCACGATCTTGAAGAAGGATTTTTCCTGGATGGTTGTTTAGGTTGAGGCCTTTGATCAAGAGTTCAAGTTTCACCTATTTAATATGTACTTCCCAATTAAGACAACAAAAAATAAGGATCTATGGACTGATTTAACAAATGATTAAGGTAGGATTGGGAAAAGTTTTTATTGGAGGATATTTCAATGAAATTATAGATTTACAAAAGAAGAGTGGTGGCTCAAATAGGATTAATCAAGTTATCTTATACTTTAGGGATTTTCTAGAGATTACAGGTTTATGCTTTGCCCTTTGAGGAACGACCTCTATACTTGGACTAATAGATGAGTGGGCTTTACTTCCATATCCAAAAGGTCGGATCAATTTATTACATCACTCAAATGGCTATAGTCAAGTCTTACTATGGATTCAAAAGTGGAGCCCATCTTGGCCTCTGGTCACTTTTCAGTCACAATGGAGATTGTTTCCACATTTGCCCTAACAAAGAGCTATTTTAATTTTTCAAGTATATGGTTTAGGGATCAAATTAACTTGAGTTGAAAGAAGGTTGGTGGCATGAATGTGGGTCCATCAAAGGGACTATGAGCTTTCAATTTGTTAAAAAGATCCACTACTTAAAAGAGAAATTGAAGGACTGGAACACTAAGACCTTTAAGAATATTCTTAAAGAGAAGGAAAGGGTTAATAGTGAGTTTAAGGATTTAAAATGAGAAACTTATTAGTTTTGGGATGTTTGTTGAAGGTTTCGAGTTGGAAAGGAAACCAAAAATGGAGCATTTCGAGCTATTAGCTTGAGAGGAGTTATTTTGGGATGACAAATCTAGGAAGTCATGGATCTTTGTTGGCAACTAAAACACAAAGATTTTTCACATGTTGATAAAGGAAAATAGGGTCTTTAATTGTGTAAATAATATTGAGAGAGATGATGTCTTAGTGGCTGACAATGCTAAAGAAGTGGAGTTTGAGGCGATAATATTTTTCAAAGTACTTTTGGATCCTGATGATGTCTTTGAGTCTATTGGCATGGAGAGAGTTTTAGACTCCATCCCTCACTGCTTTTTGATAGATGAAAATGGGATTCCAACTACTCCTTTCATGATTGAGGAGGTTCAAAAAGTGGTATTTGCTGGCATTGCATTGTCATTGATGTCAACTGGTATAGGATGACTACTAGTATAAGAAATGTATGTGCAACATTGTCTTTGATGCATACTAGAAGTGATGTCTTTGATGTCACTTAGTGTTGCAAGTCACTGGTACAAAAGTTAGTGTTTGAATTGTGTGGAAGATATGGATAGGTGACCAGTATAATATAACAATCAGTAGATGATGGCATTTATGAGTGGGCAAGATGTTGGGCTGTTGATTGTGATGAAGAGGCGAAATGTTACCAATAATCACATCAACACTGGAGGAGTAGGTTGTACAGGTCTCAATATAATGTGCAAATGACAAACAACAAGACTCCCACCGAATAAGGATGCAGTCACCACTTGGAGAGATTACTGACAGTGAATGTGCCCCAACTAGATCACATGTGCCTGTTCGAAGATATGCTGCTCAAATAAGGAAGCTACATTGGTGCATGGCAGGATGTAGATGATAAGGATCCACTCCCACCGGTAAGTGGAGCTTATCTCCTATTATGCATGGAATAGATTATAGTCCTCTGAGATAAGAGAGAAGAATATAAGGTACGTGATTGAAGGATCAAACCAGATCTATCGGTGAGACAAAAGGATACCTTAGGTGCATGAAATCAAAGATGTGCACCAAACCAGAAAGGGTCGGCATGTTGTGTCACCGAGACAATGAAGGAAGAGTTAAGAATTGATGGGTTTTTCACCTTGACAAATCGGTTGAATGTTGTCCAGGCTGATGATGAAGAAGGCAAGGCTGAGAAGCTGCAAATAGAGAGTGCAACCAATATGTAAATGCCTCAGATGGAAATAATTGAAGGTTGATGACATGGTGTCATCAAGGGTGTTTAGCGGTAAGTATGTCCACCGGTAATGCTGACAAAGTACAAATGCAGAAGACTCCCATCTAATGATAATGTGCACAAGGTAGGTTAACAAGAGTGCTAACCAGTTGAGTGTTCCACCAGAAAAGAAATGCCAAGTGCAAGGTAAAGGAAGACTAGTTAGGGTATAAACAACAATGTTAGTAAGCCAGTAGATGAAGCATCGATATTGGGTGTTGGTCGGTGATTGACTTGGCAACCTAGCAAAGGTAGATGGTGAAAAAGGGGCCACGTGGAGTTGAAGTGGCATGCATGCATAGGTCGACATGTTAAGCTGGTAAAGTGCCAGGTGGAAAGGTAGAAGGTGATAGGTCCACATTTATGTCGACTGTGTGATTCACGAGATGCACAGATGTGGTTTGTAGCTTGAGGTTAGACGGACAACAGAGATCAAACACCATTTGTTTGACCAGATCGAGGCAGGTGAAGGGAACGTAAAACCATTTTTGGTGATAAACCAAGAAATATGTGTTGGCATTATAGATGAATTGATTATATGTTGCATTGATGTTTTTTCATTGATGTCAACACTAGTTGTTATGGTTGATTACCGACAGACAGGTTTTGGTTACCGGTAGAAGATCTAGTGTTACTGACAGAAGAGACTATTTGTTGGACACTTCCAACATATTTGGATCAATGGAGTATGTTTGATTTTATGTGTTACATGTTCCTTGAGCATGTTTTGGTCAGTTGGTATTGACTTGGTAATCGAATGCTATCATACACTCTTGTAAACCCTTACCGACATTGGTTTAAGGTTTTACCGGTAGAGCTTTCATCGAGGAATATTGACAAGATGCATAAGTGGTATTGGTGTGACTTCTACATGGATTTCAGGATGTTGAAGATGTTATTTGATCATGCTTCAACTGCTTGAAGACATTGCTTTGGCGTGGTGGACCCAGAATAGGTCCGGTGCCTATCTAGGTTATGGACCAGTATCATGTTAACGTGTACTCTACACGTTACCGAGATGTTCTATGGATTGGTTATTGTTTTTTTGGTCTTAAGCCGACATGGCATATCATTGTAATATGGATTTATGTAATGATCTTATTGTAATATCTTTTAGGTGGCCGACCTAATTGGTTTAGGTCTTAGGGTTGGTATAAAATGATGGGATAGAAATGTGAAAATATATTCGTGGTCTTGAAATGCAATATCATATGTGAAGGAGATTTGGTCGATCATAGGTGATCGAATTGGGATTAAGGAAGATGTCAAAGGCCTCTGGTATTGAGCTTAACCGGGACTGTAATCAGGCATGGTAGATGCTATCTCTGATAGCTCATTATTTTGGAATGTTGTCCATTTATCTTGAGATGGTTGTTGCCTCTCTGTAGTCAGTGAGACTCTTTTGTAATGAGTAGTACACTCTAGGTAGTGTGCCTTCTTGCATGTGCAGGTCCCTCATTGTATCACATACTTTCTGCAAAAGTATCATCTGACTGTGGGTAGGCTTCCCACCATGATTTTTCCCTTTCTGAGTTTTCCATGTACAAATCATGGTGTTATGTGGTATGATTGCTTTGCATTGATTATCTGTTTCATTGTTAAGTTTTATTGCTTGTCGGTATCTATTTCTGCCTTACTGGTACTTAATCTGGTTAAAGGTTATTAAGTGGATTAAATGTTATAATCTATTAACAACTGATTCACCCCCCCTCTCAGTTGTTTACCGGTTATTCTAACAATCCACTGATAGGTTAAATACAAACTTCTCAATGAGGAAGGTGTGTTCTGGAAGACACGACAATGGTAGGATTGATTGATGAGTTACAATTCATCAATCAAGCTGATCAGACCTTGTGAGATTTGATTTGATTTTATTTGCCTTGAGATTGATGAGGAAACCCTAACTACCTAAAGTTTGAATTGGTTTTTGGCGGGAAAACCAATTTATAAATATGCAAGCTAAAATAGATGAAGGTTGCCATTGAATGAGAGAGTGCTGCTACATGTTAGAGGAGAGATCAGTGAAGTGCTCACCAAGAAGAAAAATAACAGATTGAGTGTGAGGAAGAACAGGGTTGAAGTTTTCAACTGGAAACATAGAGAGAGCCGACAATCAGCCATTGAGTCTGATAGAGGAGTGAACTGACTGGCCAAACCATCAGAGAAGAATAGCAGAAGACTACATAGAAGACAAGCAGAGAACCAACAATGGGTAGTATTGGTGAAGAGCAACAATGTAGAAGAGAGCAGGACTGATAGAGAGAAGAACATGGAGAGAAGGAGAAGAGGCTAAACCATTAAAGTTACAATAGAAGATAAGGCTGCAACAGTGTGAGGGTGATCAGAGAATCGACAGAGAACTAGACAAAAGATCTCGTGGAGGGATTTGCAGAAGAGTTACAAAATTCATTTGTAACAAGACTGTTACTCTTGTAATTGAATATACTTATAGTAGACCACTGAGTTCGAGCTTAGTGTAGGGGTTGTAGCTCCTTGGGTTGGTGCCCTAAACATTGTAATTAGAGATTCATTATGAGGCTTGATTGGAGAAGTAGACTCCAACAACATTTCTCATCAAGGTTTTTCCCATCTTGGGTTTTCCTCATATATGCTAGTATTATGTGATACCCTTGTGTATGCTTGAATTGCATTGTCATGGTTTATCTTATCTTTAGTCCTACTAATACTGGTACACATACTTAGGAGTTTAAGGGTAAAGAATTTAGAAACCACTGATTCATCCCCCTCTCAGTGGCACATTGTGTCTAACAATTGGTATCAGAGCCTAGGTTCTTGGTTGATAAGCTTTCTCTAGCTTGGGTAGATTCTGAATTAAGGACACAATGGTCTATTTAGTGTCAATCCTAGCTCTGGTATTTGATGGTTCAAACTATTCCATTTGGACTTGTAGAATGGAAGTCTACTTGTCCTCCCTAGGGTTTGATGTGTGGATGTTTGTTGTAAATGGCTGCCCTAGTAAAGTCAATCCTCTCACCGATTCTAGTGTAGAAAGAAGAAACCAGTGTAATGATACAACAATGAAGGCTATACTTTGTGGGTTATCAAATAATATATCCTCACAGGTGGATAGATGAAGATCAATAAAGAGCTTATGGGACAGATTGAAGAAGCTTTATGGAAATGAGCCTACTATTGCAAAACTGATTTGTGAAGATAGGATGGGAAATAAATCTCGTGTATCTACAGATGATGATGAAGGTAGATCTACTAGTAGCCACAACAATTATGAAGAAGGAACCCACCTCTTCATGACTTAAGAATCAGAAGATGAGAGGCACACATCTGAGAATGATCATGAAGATCACCCTTATCGACAAGATGTGTTTGGTAGTGATAGTGAAGGAGAAGAAGAAGAAGAAGCAGAAGTTGATCTTGAAGGTGAACTTGTAAATGCACTTGAAGAACTTAGTAGAGTAAGGAATGCGTACAAGCTATTCAATAATGCTTCTATAGTGGAGCTGAACAAGTTGATCAAATGCCTTGAAGAATTTGAGAAATGTGTCTCAGAATTGAAGACTCAACAAGAAGACACCAAGGAGTGCCAATGTAAAGATCTAGCATTTGAGCTAGAGGTAAAAGATAAAGAATATCAATAGCTGGTTGGAGAAATGGAGATTCTCTTAAATGACCTTGAGAAATGTTAGGATGAGCTCAAGGTGAGAATCCAGTTTGATGGCAGCAGTGATGCCTTGGATAAAATGTTGAAAAAGCAAAAGCATGCCAAGGACACTAAAGGATTACGAAGTGGTGCCGGTGAATGCTCCACTAGAAAGAATGTCCCCCACAATGATATTCTGTTTGTCTCCTCAAATGGAGATAACAAGGGACAAACCTTCAAAGTTAAAGATGCTCCCCAAAAGAAGGTAGATCTAACCACAATCGGTGAAGACATGCAAAAAAGGATGAAGTCTGGTGCTGCAAGAAGGAGGAACAATGAAGATCCCAAAGGAAAAGGGAAGATGGGAGAAGACAGATTCACTAGAAGAAAGAACAAAAGAAGACAACAAAGAAGACCTCCTACCAGTAGAGGACAAGGAAATACTACCACCCACATAACAAAGAAAGTGTGGAAAGAGAAGAGATCAGATGGAAGAGCTGCAAAGTGTGGACAATCTAGGATCCATCCCTAGAGAAGTAGAAATGGAGATGCCAAACCGATAATATCTCCCCATGCATGGCAAAATAAGTTTGTAAGTTATAAACCCTCCTTCTCTGGTTATTGCTTTGCATGTAATGGTTATGGTCATAGGGTAGAAGAATGTAGAAAGGGATCTAGAAGGAATATTCTAGGATCTCATAGATATCATGCATATGAGAAAAATGTATCAAGGAGTAGAAACATGCATAGACATGCTCCTATGCATAATACGATGAGTCCATTTGCTGCTCCAAAAAATGTAAACTATATTTGTTATAACTATAATGGTTTTGGCCATAGAGAGTTTGAATGCAAGAAGAAGAACTTGCAGTCATATGGAATCCATTATAATAGCCATGCTGAACATAGAAATGCATATAGAGCATATGGAAGTCAAAGACTTGCATGGAACCAAAGGAGAAATGTCCCTACTGGATCAAGAGGTCCACCGGTTCTGGTTGCCAGTCACAACAACATGACCAGAATAAGATGGTCTAACTGGTATGTTAGAAGGTTCCCCAATCATGAGATTTGCATGGATGTTGTGTGCTACTATAGTACTACTTCCGATTATGTGGCAGAATCCGGAAATCCAAGGACCCATCAGAAAAATAAGGTAAGACCTTTTCCTAAGACTGAAAATGGGAAGAAAAATGAGATCAAGTAGGAATGGAGGAAGAAGCAAGAAGATGAAACCATGGACCGATATTGTGCATTCAATGCACATGTGATTTCTCCTTAGGCTTAAAGGAGATGCAATACCTTAGGGGGAGTAGTACACTGACCATATCATTCACCCTCTCAGTGGAAGAGGACACATGGAAGAACAAGTTGTTGCCGGTATGAAGGAAGGAAATGAGAAGACAAGTGTGTGTAGTGGTTGCCTTGGCTACACACCTGGAGATGAAATATGGATCACTACTGCATGTGTCAAATGGTTGGCATATTAATATTTGGCATTAGATGAAAAGTGATAGAAGATGTCATGAGTTACAGGAAGGTGCTCTGGTAGTGATGATGGACCGGTACAGGAAACTGGTATGTGCAGAAAGTTACTGGTATGGATGCTAACAGGTACTTGCAGGTTATGTAAGACAATGAGGCTAGAGATTATTTCATTAACCCCGATAGCATGAAATGAGGTGTTTAAGTCTCAGGTGGTATTGGAAAAGACTCGAATCACATTTGGTGGCCCAATTATTGATTGTGTATGCATGCATCCTTTGAGGGATAACCAGTTTAATTCATGGCATGATGATGACATTGTATGACATTGTGTACATCTAGGTTCATGTCATAGGCCATGGTAGAGATACTAGAGCAGAAAGATCATCATATGATCACATATGCACAACTCAACCGATATAAAGGGCAAGTTGATTTCGATTTTGGACCTGACCGAAAATATGGACTTGAGATGTATGACTCAGGGGGATTTCAAGTTCTTATGATGCAGAACCAACATGCTTGAACTTATGAAGGTACAAACTGCCTAATCCATTGATGATAAAAATTGTTGTAGGAATACCTAGGAGAATTTCATGATTATGGGTATCTAGGAGATAATGTAGTCTGACCGACAAGTATGATGCATTCACTGACACATCTTTCATCAATTGGTTGATTCAACAATTGGTATCAGACCAGTATACACAATTGGTGTCAGTTGATGGTTGAGCTCTCCATCTCAAATGCTATGATTTGAGAAGATGTAAAGTATGAAGGTTAAAGGAGGAGATGCATCTGGTAAAGAAAAGAGGGAGAAATATTTCTATTAGTGTCCGGTAAACACAAGGAGGAGTGAAACCTTGACAGCGCCCTTTACTATTGTTTTCAAAGGGGGGAAAAGATTTTGTAGTACACTGCATACTCCATGTGTGAGAATTCATGGATCACACAAAGGGGAAGAGAGAATATGTAGTATGCCAGATACTACATGTGTTGACATCAATGCCAAAGGGGGAAATTATTGGTATTGTATTGTCATTGATGTCAACTGGTGTAGGATGGCTACTAGTATAAGATATGTATGCACAACATTGTCTTTGATGCATACTAGAAGTGATGCCTTTGATGTCACTTAGTGTAACAAGTCACCGGTACACAAGTTAGTGTTTGACTTGTGTGACAGATATGGACAAGTGACCAGTACATTATAACAATCAGTAGATGATGATATTTGTGAGTGGGCAAGATGTTGGGTTGTTGATTATGATGAAGAGGCAAAATATTACCAAGAATCACATCAACACTAGAGCAGTAGGTTGTATAGGTCTCCAGTATAATGTGTGAATGTCAAACAACATGACTCCCACCTGATAAGGATGCAATCACCACTTGGAGAGATGACTGACAGTGAGTGTGCCCCAACTGGATCACATGTGCCTATTTGAAGATATGCTGCTCAAACAAGGAAGCTACATTGGTGCATAGAAGGATGCAGATGACAAGCATCCACTTCCACCGGTAAGTGGAGCTTATATCCTATTATGCACAATATGCATTATAGTCCTCCAAGATAAGAGAGAAGAATATAAGGAAGTTGATTGAAGACTCACATCAGATCTACCAGTGACACAAGAGGATGCCTTAGGTGCATGAAATCAGATATGTGCACTAGACCAAAAAGGGTTGGCATGTTGTGCCACCAGGACAGTGAAGGAAGAATAAAAAAGTGATGGGTTTGTCACCTTGACAAACCAGTTGAGATGTTGTCTGAGCTGATGATGAAGAAGGAAAGGCTGAGTAGCTACAGATAGAGAGTGCAACCGGTATGCAGATGCCTCAGATGGAAACATTTGAAGGTTGATGGCATGGTGTCATCAAGGGTGTTTACCGGTAAGTATGTCCACCGATAATGCTGACAAAGTACAAATGTAGAAGACTCCCATCTAATGAGGATGTGCATAAGATAGGTTAGAAAGAGTGCTGATCGGTTGAGTGTTCCACTGGAAAAGAAATGCCAAATGCAAGGTAAAGGTAGACCAGTTAGGGTATAACCGACAGTGTTAGTAAGCTGATAGATGAAGCACTAGTATTGGGTGTTGGTTGGTGACCGACTTGGCAACCTAGCAAAGGTGGTTGCCAACAAAGAGGCCACACGGAGTTGAAGTGGCATGCATGCACATGTTGACATGTTAAGTTGGTAAAGTGTCAGGTGGTGAGGTAGAAGGTGACATGTTGACATTTATGTTGACTGCGTGATTCACAGGATGTATAGATGTGGTTTGCGGCTTGAGGTCAGACAGATAACAAAGATCCAACACTGACTATTTGACCAGATCGAGTCAGGTGAAGGGAATGCAAAACCATTCTTGGTGATCGACCAAGAAATCCGCTGACAGGTTAAATGCAGATTGCTAAATGAGGAAGGTGTATTCTGGAAGGCATGACAATGGCAAGATTGATTGATGAGTTATAGTTCATCAATCAAGGTGATAAGATCTTGTGAGATCTGATTGGATTTGGTTTGCCTCGAGGTCGATGAGGAAACCCTAACCGCTTGAAGTTTGAATTGGTTTTTGGTGGGAAAACTAGTTTATAAATATGCAAGCCAAAATCAATGAAGGCTACCGCTGAATGAGAGAGGAGAAATCATTCAAGTGCTCACCAAGAAGAAGAAGAAGAGAGTGAGTGTGAGGAAGAAAAGGGTTGAAGTGTTCAACTATAAACAAAGAGAGAACCAATAGTAAGCCATTGAGTCTAACAAAGGAGTGAACCAGCAGTGGCCAAACCGGTAGAGAAGAATTGCAGAAGATTGTAGAGAAGACAAGAAGAGAACCGACAGAGGGCAGTACCAGTGGAGAGCAGGATTGTAGCAAAGAGCAGAACTGACAGATAACAGAATCGATAGAGAAGGAGAAGAGGCTAAACTGGTAAGGTTGTAACAAAATATAAGGTTGCAGCAGTGTGAGGGTGATCAGAGAACCGATAGAGAACTGGATAGAAGATCCGGTAGAGGGATTTGTAGAAGAGTTACAAAATTCATTTGTATTAATACTATTACTCTTGTAATTGAATATACTTATAATAGACCACTAAGTTGGAGCTCGGTGCAGGGGTTGTAGATCCTTGGGTTGATACGCTAAATCGGGGGTCGGCGCTCCTTGGGTTGGTGCCCTAAACATTGTAATTAGAGATTCATTGTGAGACTGGATTGGAGCAGTAGACTCCAACAACATTTCTCACCGAGGTTTTACCCATCTTGGGATTTCATCGTATATGTTGGTGTTATGTGATGCCCTTGTGTATGCTTGCATTGCATTGTCATGGTTTATCTTATCTGCAGTCCTACTTAGTATCAAGATGTTAACAAGTATACATACTTAGGAGTTTAAGGGTAAATAATTTAGAAACCACTGATTTACCCCCCTCCCATTGGCACATTGTGTCTAACAGTATTCTAATTGCATCCAAAAAAGGCCCTAGTCCAAGTGTCTTTTTGTCACTTTTCTTCCAAAAGTGTTGGTACTTCTTGGGCAAGGACATGTGGAAATTAGTGGAATTTGGGAAAAATAAATTTTTTGTTAAAGACATCAACAACACAATCATTTCTCTTATTCTGAAGAAGGACAATTGTAGGATTTCTACAAACTACCAGCCTATATCTTTATGCTACACCATTTATAAAAATTTCGGATAGAGACCTTTCAAATTACTCAAATTTGATTTTGCCCTCAATAATCTTGGAAGAAGAAAATGACTTCACTCCTAGAAAGAAGATCATGGATAGCAGAATATTTGCTAATGAAACCATGCACTCAATCACAAACCCAAAGTTGTAGGCTATGATAATTAAGCTTGATGTGAGCAAAGCATGTGACAATGTAAGGTGGCACTTCCTTATGCAAATAATGAAGAGGTTTATCTTTGATGACTCCTTGCTTGATTACATCTTTTTTTTGTATCCTCCTACAATGGTGGAAAAGGGTTCATTGGCTTATGCATGCAAACTAAGAACTAAACCCATTTCACAATTATTACATTAAAAGGAGAATGAACCTGATAAATTCAACCTCAATTATATTGAAAAGAGGGTTTAATATAGATTGGACTCACTCCTTTTGATTGAGTGGAGAATGAACTATGAAAATGTAAAGTAAATGCAAGATATAGGGTAAGAAGGTACATATATCAATTAGCAACCTAGATTGATTATACTATCTAATACTAAAATATAAACTTCATAACATGTATAAAAATAGAATGAGGAATAAGAGGTGCACATGTGCCTAAAAGATGAATTGAAACCTAATGGACAAGGTCGCCCACAATGCCTTTGTCTTCTGATAAAGTTCTGCACATAGAGTTGAATTTAGATTCCAGAGCCACTACACTGGGTCTCTGACAAGTCTAAGACTGTTCTAGGAGGACAAGGTCACTGTTGGTGTAAATTATGTCTCATAATTACACTTTACTTAAGTTGACTTAGGGTAATGCATTTTATAGTAGTTTACATATGGGACACTTAGGAAAGTGTGCACATAGGGATGATGCATGTAGGATAAATTCCACCTTTTGTGGTTTCATCTTGTTGTTACCTTCCACCTTCGGTGAGTGATCCACCTCTTGTGGAATATTTTATTATTTCTCCTACCTACTCCTACCTGCCCTACCTACCCTTATATCTCATTGAGCCACATGTCATGATTGTGTGCTTACATATCCATATGGCCTTGCCTTTATAATTAGGCTCATTTACATTGTATGTAATCAATAAATTTCAATCAATCAACTTAGTTAGTTGGGTATTTTGCATCATTGATAGGAATACAGTTTATTCTTGTCATATATTTTATTCTCTCCTATTTGTGCTATCAATTGGACTCTAGATCTTGGCAAATTCTCACGCGGTATCACAGCCACTAGAGTGCCATTGGTTTGCTAATTGAGAGAAATTTGAGTTAATTTAGGGTTTTATATTTTGGAGCTTTCTATTGCAGGTCATTATTGCAGCTTGTTGGGTCAAATATAAGGTCACCATTAGATTGAGGAGGTTTGAGAAAGTCAGAATCGCATTTGGTTTCGTCCAAATCCAACACCAAATGCCAAATCTAGAGTCGTTTGAAGGTGGAGGGTGGTGACTTGTCCCATAAGCGATCCACAATTTTGGAGCATGTTTGGCCAAATCCATCACCGCCATTGCGCTCAGAAGACCCAAAAATCTCTATATCAGCTGTCCATTCGTCCAAATCGACCTCCGTGACTCCAAGTTGAAAAAATTTCCCCTCCCTCATCGTCGTACGAACTTGCAGGTACAAGTAATTTTTAAAAAATATTATTTTATGTTTTTAAATAATTTTTCAGAAAAAAATTAAAAAAATAAAATTTTAATTATATTGGGGGGCTTTTCATTGTTTTTTTTAAAGATTTATTTTTAAAACTTTTTTGGTGGCAATTTTCGGAAGTTTGTACCTGCGGCCCCATATGTACAGCTTGTGGGTACCACAGGACCTTTCGGCCTCTCAGGTACAAACTATGAGTACCGCATGTACCTGTGTCCTGTAGTGTACCTGAGGGCGATGCAGGGTTCTGCGGGGCCCCCGCAAGGTCATTTAATTTTTTTTATATAATTTTTTAAAATGTTTTTATAATTTTTTTGTAATTATTATTAAGTTTTCTATTAAATAGTTTTTAATAAAGTGAAAATTAAAAAAAAAAATATTTTGTGTTTTTTCTATTTATATAAAGTTTTTTTTTCATAATTTGAAAAATAAAAAGTTCAATTTTTCTTTATCATTATTTTAAATAAGTTTTTTTTTAAATGTCAAAAAATAAAAAATAAAATTTACATTTTCTTTATTAGTTTTTTAATTTTGGGCAAATTTTTTTTGTTAAGATTTCCTTAATCTTAAAAAAAAAATTGTCATTAAATAAGCAAAATTGGGAACAATTTTTTTCTTGCACACCTTCATACCTATTTGCAGTGCTTCCAACCGACAGTCAAGGGGGGAGGGGGGTCAATTTGCTCCTTCATATCTCCTGGCACATTCCCAATTGGAGGTATCTTCATCTGTAGTATTCTATGGGGCATTTTCTTGGTGGCATCATCTTATTCACTTTCCCGCTTTGCACATTTGTGATTATGTTGTATGCTCTTGCATGAGCAATGTTGTACTCACACTATTATAAAGTGCCACACCTCCTTGTATTTTGTCATTGTTGACCTATTTGATGTAATCCTTCTGTACGTAGATTAGGAATATTCATGTGAGACTTTTATTCTCTTGTTGATAAGGTATTTGGATTGAGTACATCTATCATTGGTGCTCATTCGTCCGTCTCAATGGCTAATCTTTATCATGTTGCAGTGAGTGATTCATTGATCATTCTTCATCGACATTCATACTTGGTTTTTTCACACTTTGACATTCTTGGTGCAGCATTGACTCTCTTTATTCCTAATGGGGAGCTATTTTGGTCAACATCATTGGACCATCGTTGCAGGAGATTCTACATTGAGGGGGGGCTTCATGGTCTTTCCTCTTCTCTTTTATGGGAGGAATTTTTCCTCACATGAGGTTTTGTTCTTCTTATACATCATTGAGAGAATTGTGTGCTTTCATCTGTTGGAAATTTGAAGGAATTGATTATGTTTTGCATTGATGTTTGTCATTGATGTCAACACTAGTTTTGCTGTCTATAGAGAGTGGTTGGTCTTTGATGTTGATCTAGAGATTTGTCTCTGGGTTTGGTCCGATTGTTGGAATTGGTTTGGATTGGTTATTCATGTGTTCCTGATATGTATTATATTTAGTTGTTTGATATTTGATGATTTGGATGCTATCATATGTTCTAGTAAGCCTTTTGGTTACTGGTAAGGGTTTTACCGACAACGCTTTGTTGAAAATCTTTTGATGAATCTGATAAGTGGTGTTGGTGCGGCTTCTAGAAGGTTATCGAGATGCTGATGGTTATTATTTTTGTGTTCCAATTGTTCGTGGTGTTTCATTTGTCTTCTGGTGACCTATTTTGGGTCTGGTGGTTATTCTGTTAGGTTATGGACCAGTTTATGTAATGTGTTGGTTGATGCTCCCGATGCATCACCGGTTGGATTTATTGTTTGGTTTATCTTTGGTTTGTAGGATTATGTAATAGTTCTATTGTATTATCTTTTAGGTGGTAGATAGGTTTATGTAATGTGTTGATTGATGCTCCTGATGCATCACCAGTTGGATTTATTGTTTGGTTATGTTGTTTTGGTCTGAGGCCGACTTGGTTTATCATTGGTTTGTGGGATTATGTAAAATATCTATTGTATTATATTTTAGGTGGGTGACCTAATTGTTTAGGTCCCGGTTTGGTATAAATATGATGCAAGATCTCTTTGTAGATCATGGTATGTGGGTTATGGGATTATCTGTGTGCAAATAACGTTGTAATCATATGTAGAGGTTTTGGTCGATTATAGGTGATCAAATTGGGTTTGTAAAAGAGGTTTAAGACCTCTGGTATTGAGCTTAACTAGAACTGTACTCAGGCATAGTAGATGCTATTCTTGCAGTTCATTCATCTTTCCGGATTGTAGTTTGGATTTATTTTGTAGTTAGTGAGGCTCCTTTTGTGATGAGCAATGCACTCTAGGTTGTTGGCCTTCCTGCATGTGTAGACCCCTCTTATTGTAATCACATACTTGCTATAGAAGTATTATCTAACTGTGGGTAGGCTTCCCACCGTGGTTTTTCCCTTTACCAAGTTTTCCACATAGAAATCATGGTGTTATGTGTAATGGATGGTTGGTAATTGTTCTATGATTTATATTTATGCTTAATTGTTATATCTGCTATTCTAGTATTTGGTTTATGCATTCCGGTAAATGGTTTTGTGTGCTAAAAGTTGTATAATCTGTTGACAACTAATTCACCGCCTGCCCTCTTAGTTGTCCACCGATTTTCCTAACAATTGGTATCACAACCTGGTCCTCTCTGCATAAGCTTAACCGCTTGAGGAAGATCCTATGGCAACTAATAGTTCAATTGCATCTATTTTCTGGAGAGAAACCCCTAAGCTTGATTCGAAAAATTATAGGGTATGGAAGATTTAGATGGAAACTCATTTGAGATGTATTGGGAAAGATATTTGAGAGGTCACGGAGAAAGTCTATACTCCTCATAATCCGGCATCTGACAATCCTCCTCCAAAAACTTTGGATAAGGGCATTTAGAATGATTGTAGAGATAGAGAAGCACTCTTAAGCGCACTTTCTGATCAACAAATTATGGGATTAATTGACCAATCATCCGTGAAGGATATATGGGATAAGTTGGAGGCTTTGAATGAAGGTGAACCTACTGTTAAAAGTGCTAAAATTGATGGTTACCGGGTAAGGTATGAAAATCTAAAGGTGGAAGAAGATGAAAGGATAACTACTTTTATGGAAAGAGTTAATGAAATTGTTATGGGAATTCAGTGTTGTGGTGGATCTCTGAGAAAAGATGAGGTTGTTTCTAAAGTACTGAGAGCTTTGCCACTGGCTTACAAGATGAAGGCTACTACAATTAATGAGTTGAGAACAATGGCTAACACTTCTGTTAACATGGATACTTTGGTTGGAAAATTATCTTCTTTTGAGCTTGAAGAATTTGGTTCTCAAGGAGCTGCAAAGACTAAATCTTCTTTTCACACATCTGCATCATCAACCGGAAAGAGTTATTGGAAAGATTTATATGTGAAGGGAATGGAGGAAATGAAGAAAGAAGATGATGAGTTTGAGCAACTTGAAGCCCTATTTTCTAGAAGAGTACCTAAAGGTCTAACAGGAAGTAAGTATGAAGGAAACTCACCTTTTAAATGTTTTAAATGTAATAAGATAGGTCATTTTGCATCTAGATGTCCTGAAAGGAATTTAATATTTGAAGATAAAGATAGAAGATATTTTAGGCCTAACCATGATTATCAGAGCAAGAATAAGTACAAGAGAAACAAAGACAAATGATGTTACTATGTGGATGAGGAAGGTGTGACTGATTTAGATGATGAACCAACACAATATTCAGCTAGTTTATCCGATAGTGGAAAGGAATGGGTATTTTTGTCTATCAAGGAAGATGCTCTGACACCTGTTGTTCATAATGAGGAAAAGGCACTTGCTTCTAAAATTGAAGACAAGAATGAATGGGTGATAGACAATGGATGTTCACATCATATGACTATAGATAAAAGGAAGTTTTTATCTTTGCAAGAATTTGATGGTGGACTAGTTAGATTTGGAGATGACAAAGCATGTATGATCAGAGGAAGAGGAACTATACCAATTGATGGTAAGCATAACACTGATAATGTTTATTATGTTGAAGGTTTAAGGCATAATCTTTTAAGTGTAGGACGGCTGGTGGATAGGGATTTCAGTTACAGTTCAAGGATGGAGAATGCAAAATCATTAATAGATCAAGATTGCAATCGGTACTCAGACTAAAGGTAACATATTTCATTTGAACTCCGGTGAGAAGACATGTTTGATTGCACAAGTTGATGAGAGTTGGCTATGGCATAAGAGGTTGTATCATGTGAATTTTGATTGCATTGTAAAGATCAATTCAACTAAAGCTATTAGAGATATACCTAAGATTGCGAAGCCCTATAATCTGGTATGTAAGGAATGTCAAATCAGAAAGCAAGTCAGAACTTCTTTTAAGAGTATACAAGACAAATCTAATGATGTTCTTGATCCTATTCATACTGATTTGTGTGGTCCTGCTAGAATAAAGAGTTTTTCAGGGTGATAGATATTTCATGCTAATCATTGATGACTATTCTAGAATGATGTGGGTTACTTTTCTAAGGGAGAAATTTGAAGCTTTTGAAAAGTTTAAGATCTTTAAAGCTAAATTTGAGACAAATACATGGTTGAAGATTAAATGATTAGGGTCAGATCAAGTTGGGGAATTCACATCCGATGAATTTAACAGTTATTGTGAGAAGCATGGGATAACGAGACAGTTGTCTGCTCCTCAGACACCTCAGTAGAATGGTGTTGTGGAAAGAAATAATATAACTATCTTCGATGCAACCAAAACTATGATGATGGAAGCTAATTTGCCTCATATCTATTGGAGAAAATCTATGAGCACGACAATATACACATTTAATCGAGTTCATATCAAAGGAGACACCAGTAAGACATCTTATGAGTTATGGTCTGGTCATACACCTACAGTTAAGTATTTAAAAATCTTTGGAAGTAAATGCTATATGAAAAGAGATGATTCCATTGGAATGTTTGATCCTAGATGTGATGAAGGGATGTTTATTAGTTATTCTAATGAAAGCAAAGCATATAGATGTTATAAAAAAAGATTGGAGAGAATTATGGAAAGTGATAATGTCAAGGTGGATGAGTTGTACAAAGGTCAAATCAAAACTTATGAGAGAGAACCATAAGTGGAGATGATCATAACTAAACTGGTAGCACCTGTACTAGAACAGGATGTTGAACCAGTTACCCCGACAGTGTCAGAAAATTCAACAGTAACAGAAGATCAGAGTAGAGGAACAAAAAGTCAGAAGACTCCTATGTATGTAAGGTTAAATCATTCAGAAGGTCAGATCATTGGAGACAAGAACAAAGGAATAATGAAAAGAAGAAGGTTGGAAATTGATGAGGTATGTTTAATTTCTCAAGTTGAATCGACATCAGTTATTGAAGCTTGTAAAGATAAAAACTATGAAAGAGGAATTAGAATAGATTGAGAAGAACAACACATGGAATTTAGTTCCCCGGCCTAAAAATGAATGTTATTAGAACTAAATGGGTTTTTAGAAATAAATTAAATGAGGATGGAAAAGTTGTGAGGAATAAGGCTAGATTGGTATGTAAAGGATATTCTTAGAAGGAAGGAATTGATTATGATGAGAGTATTTCTTTGGTAGCTAGGATTGAAGCTGTGAGATTATTTCTTGCTTACGCTACCTATAAGAAATACAAGGTTTATCAAATGGATGTTAAGTGTGCATTTTTGAATGGAGATCTTGAAGAGGAAGTTTACACTGAACAACCTTATGGATTTTCACTTTCAGATGACAAAAAACATGGTTTGCAGGTTAAGGAAAGCTTTATATGGATTGAAACAAACCCCAAGAGCTTGGTATGCTAGATTGGACAAATATCTTTTGAAGCTTGGTTTCACTAAACGTAATGCTGAGAGTAACTTATATTATAGATTAACGATGATGACATATTAATTATTTAAATCTTTGTTGATGATATCATATTTGGAGGTGAGGATAAGTTATGTATGGAATTCTCTAAAAATATGAAGAATGAATTTGAGATGTCTATGATTGGGGAGATGCAATTTTTCTTAGGTTTGCAGATTACTCAGAATGATTAAGGTATTTTCATCTGTCAAACTAAGTATGCCAGAGAGTTGTTGAAAAAATTTGGTATGAAAAATTCTAAACCGGTTGGTACCCCTATGGTTACAAGTGAGAAATTGACAAAGAATGGTGCATCAACTCCAATTACAAGTAAGAAATTGACAAAGAATGATGCATCAACTCTGATAAATCCTACAAGGTATAAATCTATGATTGGAGGTTTCTTATATCTGACTTAGACTAGACTAGATATAATGAATGCAATTTGCATTGTATCAAGATATAAAAGTGATCCTAGAGAGAATCACGAGAGAGCGGTAAAAAGGATTTTTAGGTATTTGCAAGGAACAATTGAGTATGGTTTGTGGTATCCTAAAAAACACGACTTTACACTATGTGCATATACAAAGGCTGACTGGGCTATAGATGTTAATGACCAGAAGAGAACATCCGGTGGAGCTTTCTTTCTTGGAAAGAAACTTGTTTCATGGATCAACAAGAAATAGTCATGTATTTCTTTATCTACTGCTAAAGCTGAGTATGTTGCTGCTGCTACTAACTATACACAAGTTATATGGATGAAGCAAATGTTGAAGGAATAAGGGTGGATTGTAATGAATCGGTAGTTATTCACTATGATAACTCTGCTGCTATTGACATATCAAAGAATCCGATATTTCATTCTAAGACTAAGCACATTTTTATCAAGTATAATTTTTTGAAGGAGAAGGTGGAAGCAAATGAAGTCAGACTGGTTTATGTGAACACTAAAGAACAGATTGTATATATCTTCACTAAACCTTTGCTTAATGAATCATTTGAGTACTTCAGAGATAGATTGGGAGTTTTTGTCCCTCCGGTAGAAACTTGAGTGATGTTGACTAGCATTAGTCCGACATGCATTTTCAGAACTATAATTCATTCCGTATTGATGTGTCGGTGCTACTACCCAGGGGGAGTAGTCAAATGTGTGGTTCAGAGGTTTTATGAATTTTATATGATGTTTATATTAGATTTTTGGCATTGATGTCAAAGGGGGAGATATATTTATGTGAAAAACAAAGATTAACAGGGAGATCATTCACAGGGGGAGTTTGGTCTGTTGGTTCAGAACTTCATTGTCATATCATTTTGGGGAGATTGTTAGATGTCTTCCTTTGCAAGAGACTTGTTTGGAACTTCTTGTCACTTGGATGTTTTTCACATCTAGTGTTGCCATCAATACCATAGGGGGAGATTGTTGGCAATTTGGAGGAATTGATTATGTGTTGCATCGATGTTTGTCATTGATGTCAACACTAGTTGTTTTGTTGTTTATTGACTTCTGGTAGAGTGGTTGGTCTTTGATATTGATATGGAGATTTGTCTTTGGGTTTGGCCCGGCTATTGGAACTAGTTTGGATTGGTTATTCATGTGTTTTTGATGTGTATCACATTCATTTGGTTTGAGATTTGATGATTTAGATACTATCATATGTTCTAGTAAGCCTTTTGGTTACTAGTAAGGGTTTTACCGATAGCGCTTTGTTAAAGATCTTTTGATGAATTTGATAAGTGGTGTTGGTGCGACTTCTAGAAGTTTATCAGGATGTTGATGGTTATCATGTTCGTGTTCTATTTGTTCATGGTGTTTCATTTGGCTTATGGCGACCTATTTTGGGTCTAGTGGTTATTCTGTTAGGTTATGGACCGATTTATGTAACGTGTTGGTTGATGCTCCCGATGAGTCACCGGTTGGATTTATTGTTTGGTTTCTGTTATTTTGGTCTTAGGATGACTTGGTTTATCATTGGTTTGCAGGACTATGCAACATATCTATTGTATTATCTTTTAGGTGGCATACCAATTTATGTAATGTGTTGGTTGATGCTCCCAATGCGTCACCGGTTGGATTTATTGTTTGGTTTATGTTTTTTCGGTCTTAGGCTGACTTGGTTTATCATTGGTTTGTATAATTATGTAATAGATATATTATATTATCTTTTAAGTGGCCGAACCAATTGTTTAGGTCCTGGTTTATTATAAATATGATGTAAGATCTCTTTGTAGATCATGGTATGTGGGTTATGGGATTATCTGTGTGCGAATAATGTTGTAATCATATGAAGAGGTTTTGGTTGATCATAAGTGATTGAATTGGGTTTGTAAAAGAGGTTGAGACCTTTGGTATTGAGCTTAACCAAATTTGTACTCAGGCAGAGGAGATGCTATTCTTGCAGTTCATTCATCTTTCTGGATTGTAGTCTGGATTTATTTTGTAGTCAGTGAGGCTCCTTTTTTGATGAGCAGTACACCCTAGGATATTGGCCTTCCTGCATGTGCAGGCCCCTCTTATTGTAATCACATACTTGCTACATAATTATTATCTAACCATGGGTAGGTTTCCCACTGTGGTTTTTCCCTTTATCAGCTTTTCCACGTGCAAATCATGGTGTTATGTATTATGAATGGTTGGTAATTGTTCCGTGATTTATGTTTATGCTTAATTGTTATATATGCATTCCAGTATTTAGTTTATGCTTTTCGGTAAAAGGTTTTATGTGCTCAAAGTTGTATAATCTATTGACAATTGATTCACCCCCCTCCCCCTCTCAGTTGTCCACTAGTTATCCTAACATCATCATCTCTCTTTTGGGGGGGAGTTTTTTCCCATTTGGTTTTTCTCTTTGTTTGTTTGTGAGAGATTGCATTGGTTGATTACATTGCATTTGTACATGGTTACCTAACATGGCCTAGTATCTGGGACCAATATTGTATGGTTGACTTAAGTCTACATTCCCCTAAGTTTCACTTAAGTGGGGTGTTACTGTAAATTATGTCTCATATTTACACTTTACTTAAGTTGATTTAGGGTAATGTGTTTCATAGTAAATTGCATATGAGACACTTAGGGAAGTGTGCACATAGTGATGATGTATGTAGGAGAAATTCCACATTTTGTGGTCTTATCTTGTTACTGTATACACCTAAAAATAGTATGAAGATAATTAATTAAATAATCAATTATTTAATTAATCCCCCTTCCTAATTTAATTGAATTCATTAAGCAATTTGATTAAATTCTCCCTTTCATCTACTTATTAATAAATCTAAGGATTTATTTAATAGGTTCATTTCAATAGTCCCCTTTGATTAATTAATTCATATTAATTAATCCTCCCCTCACTTTAATCAATTCTTCTAATCGTCTAATTAATTAAAAAAATCAATTTATGAGTTGTTGAGAATTAATTAGTCTTTTCCTATTATTTGAATTTTTAAATTCAAATTTCCCACATGTCTCCTAACTTCTAACCACCTAACCTAACCATCCCTCTGACCTAACTCATTCCACCTAACCTTGGGTTTGCCTAACCCTATCCTATCTTGCACATTCTAACCTCCTATGGTGTGGATATTTTCTTCTTGAGACACATGGCACTTTGGCCACATGTCTCCTCTCTTGGACACTTGCCCTTTTATGAGCAAAGCTCCTTGATACTTGTCACCATAGAGATGACAAGTGTCTCTTCCTCCAACCTCTTCTCCAACCTTCTCCAATTTCACCCTTGATATCTTCAGACTCAATCTTGACCATTGATTCCTACCACCTCACCCCTGGCCTTGGAAATCCTATAAATATCCCCCATTTTGGAGCACAAAGGATCCCATCTTATTTGCAATTTAGGCATTGTTACTATAGGCATATCCATTTTAGCATATCATTTGAGCATTGTTATTATAGGCAATTGCATCTTAGATCTAGTTTAATTTGATCATTTTTCTAGCATAAATGTTGAATCATGTAGCTTAATCATTCATATGATTAGCATAATTAGTCTCTTGGATCAATCTAGCATAATCAACCTCATCTTTGCATATCATTATCATTTCAAATCCTTCATCTCGGTGTAGTCAAGTCACTGGGATTGCTTATCCAGATTTGAGAGCAAATCCATACTCGCATCTCTTAGGAGGTGATAGGTCGCTTTGTCATGGTTTTATCTTTCATTTGATTTTAATTTGCTAACCATGCTTGTAATGATCTATTGAGTGTTTTGTGTTGCAGTTGCAAGTATCACACTTCATAGAGCATGACAGTTACATTCCACCTTTGGTGGGTGATCCACCTCTTGTGGAATATTTTATTATTTCTCCTACCTACTCCTACCTGACCTACCTACCCTTGTATCTCATTGAACCACATGTCATGATTGTGTGTTCACATATCCATATGGCCTTTTCTTTATAAGCAGGCTCATTTACATTGTATGCAATCAATAAATTTCAATCAATCAACTTAGTTAGTTGGGTATTTTGCATCATTGATAAGAATAAAATTTATTCTTGTCACATATTTTGTTCTCTCTTGTTTGTGATATCAATTGAACTCTAGATCTTGGAAAATTATCATAGTCACACGTAACACCCTTCTCTAGGATAAGGACATCCCAAATGCCCCTGTCTAGGGTTTTTTTGTTTACCTTTGGAGTGGTGACTTGTTCTTGTGTCCTAAATTTGCTTTATGATCTTTTCATCTCCATCAGGAACCTGTAGCTGCACCTGCAAGAGATAAAGAGGGTAGAATTATTGATAGGGGTTTGCTTAGGTCAAACCTTGGGTTTGGAATTAACCCTATAATTGAACTTAAATTGAAATGGAAAGTGTGCCTTGAGAGGGCAGAGGCTAGACTTTAATTGAAATGCTTAATTGAGATGATTATACATCCAATTGATGATGCAATGCTCTTAGGATAAGTCATCCATGTTTGATGTAATAATATGATAAATCATATAAAATCTATTATGAAATCATAATTGAAGATGCCTTGATGTAGCTTATTGCTCTTTAGACTCAAATATGCTCTTGAAGTTTGCTCTTAAGTAGGAACAATGATAGGAATGTGATAATAAGAGATGATGAAATGAATTACGAGTGATGCCTTATATAGGTATCACAAAGTAAAATCACCTTTATATCAATTTAGAATTATCATATTTCACAATGGGGATAGTTTTGGAAATCGTAAGGTTGATATATTATCCTCCCAAAATTTTAGCCAAAAAATGTAATCATCCCTTGAATTTTTTGGGATGTGAGGTAATAGGGCCATGATACCGAAAATATAATTTATATGAAAAAAATATAATATTTAGATGTGAAAAAAGGTGCATTGAAATTTAAAATGACATAAGACCCATAAAAGAATGAAATGAAATAAGATGAAGGGCACACTTAAAATAAGGGCCAAATTAATAAAGTGTTAATGTATTAAAGTGAAATAAGACTCATAACATTGAATTAAATATTAATTTAATATAATAAAGGTCCTATAGCACATAGATAAATGGGAAATACGAAAATGAGTTCTAGGAGGGCATGAAATTAGACACCATAATTAAAGGTGTACAATTTATGATGCTAAATTTAGCCCGCACTTTAGTGAAGTATGATCATATGATTATACCCATGGTAAAGTAGAAGTGAAGAGATATATCATCTAAGATAAAGACAAGCTAGGGATAGGAGAACATTAAATTTGAGGGACGTGCAAAACCCTAAGCATAGGATCATATCAAACCATGCACGCAACCTTCAAATATACACAAACAAACACAGTGTTAACTAAACAAAACATTCTAGGTCAACTAGTTGAAGAGAAAATGATGTCAAAATGTCTCAACCACTATTATCATTCTTGGCATGTTATTGCAAGATCACAATTGAACTTATAGAAAGAGCAGGGACATATACCAATTGAGAGTACAAGAAACCATGATCCAACACTATCAAAGTGTGTTATTCTATGGGTTCATGGGAGAGAGAAAGAGGGAACATGGATTCCACGAGCTAGCAAGTTTTGTTGTGCTAGGTGATCCATGTAAAGAGAGAAAGTAATATTCAAAATAGTCTAGCAAGTTGTGTTATGCTAGTTCCATTCATCTTGCAAAAGGGGTGCCAAGCACAATTTTCTTATTGTAAGGCCATTGAAAAAGAGGAGTCAAAAGGTATAACAAGTTATGTTATGCTAGTCGACTCATCTTGGTATGATATTGTATGGTTCTAGGAATGAATCATGAGGATGCAACAACTTGTATAAGACAAATGGTATTTGATAAAGTTAATTGAAATTGCAACAAGGAGGTTGCAGATATGCCCCCCATTAAGATTTTAACATAGCCCCTATGTTTAAATATTAAGGTAGAAAAGAAAAAGGATAAACACCTTTATTACCAAGGAGATATCCGTTAGGAAATAATGCATGGATCACTCCAAGCTAGGAAGAAATATGCTTGCATAGGCTTTGTTTCTTAAATAAAGAAAGAGATAGTTGTAGAAGAGATATATTACAACAAATGTAAAAGGGTTCTTTTTATGGATGCATGATTAATGGAGGGAGAGATCTTTGTGTAAATATATCTTCCTCAAAGACGGAGCATATCTTTAATAAATATGACATCTTTGAACACTAGAGAGGGAAGGAAAGAAATAATACACACCTTCAAACTTGCTTGGAAGAGTGAATTCTTAGTGAAGCATTGTACACTTTTTATTGCTAACGAGAGATTATAAAAGATGTACCATTTCAAGAAAGAAAAGGTCCTAACCAAGGAACACACATGTACTTTCATGAAGGATAATTATATGATAGAAAGGACATTAGGTTATAAAATATGCAACTCAAAAAAGGAAAAGTGAATCCTTGAAAAGGAGAAATGGTTGAAAATCATTATTGCATCCCAAGCATAGAGACAAGAATAAATAAGCTATTATGTTTCTTACCAAGGATGATTTCACCTCAAATTGTACCACCATGAATGACAGTGAACCCCCAATAGGTAAGCTAGCAATGTCATGTAGTGAGGAGCAACATAATAGGAATTTAAATGTTATGTAGAAGGAATAATATGAGAGTCCAACTCATTGTCATCTCATATTTGAATAATACCAATTGCAATAAGTTGTTGAATTTTATTCTCCAAGTTATGACATTCATTGGTGGAATGGCCATGGATTTGAGGATACTTGCACAAAGAAGGATTGTTTTGATTTTCTTTACGATTCTTTCTTTGATTTTTCAAAGGGAGGGTAATCAAGTTATCTTTGAGAATCCCATACAAAATATTCTATTGTGAAAAATTGAAAGTAGAAGGCATATATGTATTAGACAATGTGGGAGGGGATGTTGACAAAGGAGGAAGTTTAGGTTACCTAAACCCTCTTTGAAAAAGTGTGATGTAGATTTGTCATCAGCCTCAAATATTTGTTGCACACATCCTAAATCATGTCCATTACATCCATGTTTAGGATCAAATGTAGGTGTTCAAATGTCTAGAGGAGAGGAATAAAAAGAGCCACAATCATCATTAAGACATTTGTTGGAAGGAGAAGTGGGAATAAATGACACGCAAGGCTCCTTTAAGGCTTTGTACTTGGATTAAGGGACCTTATATCTATTATAGGAAAGTGTTAAAGTCTTTAATGTACCCCAATTATTTTCTAAAGCATTAGTGATAGGAGACTTTGTTGTTGAAGGAATTATAGTGTGAAAGGGAGATATACATCCTACTTCATTTTTAAATAATATCATAAGGATTACTATCAACCTTGATTGTGTGGATTTCAATGTTATATATAAATTTGATTGTTTAGTGAAGAGTAGAAGGGACTACTTTCATAGCATGAATCCATGGTCTACCTAGAAGAATATTATAATTAAAATCATTGGGTATGACATGGATAAGAGTGGGTAAAGTCATGGGTCCTACTTTGATACGTAATATGACTATACCACATGACTCTCTTGCAACATTATCAAAGCCACAAACACAAAGAGAATTAGGTTGAATGGAAAAATAATCCCAATTTATCTTATCTAATAAGTCAACATGACAAATTTTAATGACTACGCCATTATCAATTAAGGTACCTCTTATTTTCTGTCCATGGGTATGTGCAAGATCACGAGGGGCCAAAAAGTGGCGATATGAAAAAAAATGCCTTTTGCATTTGCCCAAAAATGCAAAAAATCCATGTTGACTTTTTGGTTGGCTTGGATGTCAGTACATGTAGCCATGGCAAAAGCCAAAGCCTAACGGATATTGGAAAATATCAGATATCCAATATTATCAATCATATATATTATATAATATATAATATATTAATATATTATAATATATAAAAATATATATTATATATTAATAATATTATTATATAATATATAAAAATATATATTATATATTAATAATATTATTATATAATATATAAAAATATATATTATATATTAATAATATTATTATATAATATATAAAAATATATATTATATATTAATAATATTATTATATAATATATAAAAATATATATTATATATTAATATTATATTATGTTAATATATATATTATTACTATATGATAGAAAACCTAAAAAAGGTATTGGATATCTGATACTGTGGGTATTTAATATACCTAGACTATGCCTGCCGTGGGTCATTTTTACCCACGAGTTTGGAGTTTTCAGTGATCCAATATCCGATTGCCTTAACAAATTTTCATCAATTCCAAGCATCAGGTATGTTTTTTTTTTAATTGCTTCTTTTTTTATCATTCATTTGTATTTTTTAATTTGTTTTTCTATTTTTTAGTTATAAATTACGTTTTTTATTTGAAATACAACCTGTTGTTTAAAATCTGTTAATTAAATATTAATTTTTAACTTCAATCAGGTAATATGGCTGAGAACAATGAAAATCCACAGCCACCACAACTGCAACAACTGCCAAACCCTCCGCTACCAAACCCCCCTCAATTCATGAATTAATTGGTCAAAATTTGGATCAATTGAGGGGCATTATTGATGTCTATTGTACAATCCCTTGTTTATCCCTGATGTTAGCTGTATTAAATTCAACACTCTAATGTAGAAATCGTCACCTCTGAGCACAATGCCATTCTTTTGTGGCAAGATGCCATGAGGGAATGAAATGTGAATGGGTTGTCCTACAATGAGGTGAAGAACCTCAGAATATCAAAAGTCAAAATAGCCACCCTATTTGTTAATCCTTGCATTACACAACCCATTGATGTTAAAAAACTAAAACTTTCCATAAAATGGTGTCAAAATGATGATATGCGAGATAACTTTTGGGATGATTGGTGGATGGTTTTTAATAGACCATCCAACAATAATCTCGATGTGCCATTTTATTTCATTAATAAATTATATGTCGAGTTTGTGTCAGGAAAGCATGTAAACTACTTTGACATCAGACATTTCCAGGGCATGGGGGGAGGTATGCCCCAAGATAGACTTGGGGCAGTTTGAGTAGTACAGGGCCCATATGTTCCCCCTCCTCGCATTTCTCGCCCACCTTCAGATATTATTGTAGAGGAAACATCACATACTATATCGGCTATTCACTCTTTGAGTGGCCTTTTGATTTCTTAGGCCATGACACTAGCTCAACCACATGACCTTGATACTGGTAGTGGATGGGGTGGCGCTGACACATCCTCCTCGCATCCACATATTTGTGTGTCGCATACTTGTACTATATGAAATCACATATGCTTAGGTCCTCTTGGACAATCTGTTGATCATCTCATTGACACATCTGATTACGAGGTCCATGATATGACTGGTGCATCAAATGAGATGACAAAGACTGGAGTACACCCTGGGGAGTCCTCACATGCTAGAGAAAAGGAGATACCTTCATCATACACTAACAATATAGTGGTAAGGTCTAACTTGTAATTTCATAGTGCATTTTATTTTAAATGAATATTTATAAGAGATAGTATTAAGTACTAATGTTTATATACATGATCTATTTAATGGTTCATGTCAAAGGAGGAGATGTCATAGGTCCAGGATACCACCCTCTCGACCATTTAATTTGGCCTTCACAACTACATGATATATATTTTTGCACTTAGTCGTTTATATTTTTTATTGTATACATGCTTGTCATTTTAATTGTCATTAATTAAATTATATATTAACTTACATGTTTATCTTATTTTACTTTTGCAGGACACACCTAGTGCGAGTGAGGTGCAATGTTATCCACTTTGGAAACATATTGATAGATAAAGGAAAGGTAATTGGATGCAAATTTGATTGAATTAAGAGTTTAAAAAACATAATGATTATACATGTCTACATAGATTGATAGTTTTACATACTTTTTATTTTTATGTACATGTAATTGTTGGTTTCACATCCTTGTTGACTGATTCCACAATACCTAAAGAAGAAACATAAGAGATGCTTCGGGTATGTGTTATTTTATTTTGTGTTTAGTAAATATGTTCCTATAATTGGCAATTATATGCTAACTTGTATCAGTTTCATGTTTGTGAATATATATAGTTTGTCTACAAAAATTACAATAACATCCCTTCTTAGCCACATGCATGTTCTAGGACTCCCCACCATCCTCGGAGAAGACATATACTTGAGGTAATCAAGAATTCAATTTTAGAGTTCAATTATAATTCAAAGTATATTGATTTTGATAATTTTTTTATTGTAAATTTTATAATATAACTAATCTCTATTGTGGTTTGATGTTTTTTTGTTTTTTTTTGTGTAGGATCCTTTAGAGCTAAAAAGTGCTTTGAAGAGGATTGATTTTGATGGTCCATCAGTAGATTTGGATGTGATAAAGATATTTTGGGATTCATACATGGCTATTTGACATGTATATTTTGTATATGGACATACATTTTGTTTGAGTTGACATTTATGTCATTTTAGTATATGGACATACACTTGTAATTATTCAAAAATTTGATATATAAAAGTTGAGATTCGATATAATTTGTTCCTCATGTGCATGTCTTCATTATTTTAAAATTTAATCTTGAATGTAATAATGAACAATGGTTGAATAATGAACAATTACATGTTATATTATGAAATCTATTCGATATAATTTGTTCCATCTAAATCTTAAGTGTTATTAAATTTGGTTGCCTTGGGCAACTTCACCAAATTTAATGACCATATTGGTATTTTTATTAATCATAACATGGATGCTTGGTAATGAAAAATGACGAGTAAACAAAATTATATTTGATTTCATGTTCTACCTCCTATGCACTTTGACATATTTGAGTCAAAAATTTCATTGTTTATGTGGATGTAATAAATATTGTTAATTATACTTAGTAATGACAGAGGACAAGTAATTGCAAAATTTTAAAAGCCATCATGGGTGCGAACCATTGGTACCAACACATCTGGTTAGGTGGTTTTACCCTAGGGATACTCCTATTTTTCCTCCCAACTTGGCCTAATGCTCAGTTCCATATATTAGTAGCGTTGTCCCTTAAGTGTCATGCATGCAAAAAATTGTCAAACTTTGACAGGATATTTCTCAAAATATGTGGCACTTGTGAATGACCCATCTAAACCAATAGGGTCACATGGGGCCCCTCTAAAATAACCTATGCCATATTTTCAAGTTTCGAAGTGGTTTTCCTAGGGCAATGATTTTTCTGTTGACACAAAAATTGTTAAAGGCATTTAATGAAAATTTGCAACAGAGTTCAATTCTCATTCTATTTGTCAATTACATGAACCATTAGTGCCAACATATCTGGTTAGGCAGTTATAACCTAGGCATACTCATGTTTTTCCTCCCAACTCGCGTGAACACTCAATGCCATACCCTAACAACGCTGTCCCTTAAGTGCTTTAAGTGCAAAAAAAATTCAAACTTTGATAGGTTGTTTCTTGAGATTAGTGGCACTTGCAAATGATTTGTTTGAACCTACAGGGTCACGTGAGGCCCCTCTACAATAACCTATCCTAGGGAAACAATTTTTTTGTTGATGCAAAAATCATCAAAGATGTTCAATGAAAAGTTGCAACAGAGCCTAATTCTCATTATATTTGTCGTGGGTGTGAACCATCAGTGCCAACATGTCTTCTTAGGTGGTTTTACCCTATGCATACTCTTATTTTTCCTCCCAACTCGCTCACACGCTCAGTGCTATACCCTAGCAGCATTGTCCCTTAAGTGCCCTAAGTACAAAAAAATGTCAAACTTTGGTAGGTTATTTCTCAGAATCTATGGCACTTACAAATAATTTGCTTGAACCCACAAGGTCATGTGAGGCCCATCTACAATAAATTGTCGAGAAAATTTTCAAGATTCAAAGTGATTTTACTAGGGCAATGATTTTTCTATTGACAAAAAAATTATCGAAGACATTTAATGAAAATTTGTAACAAAGCCTAATTCTCATTCTGTTCATCATGGGTGTGAACCGTCAGTGCCAACATGTCCAATTAGGTAGTTTTACCCTAGGCATACTCTTGTTTTTCCTCCCAACTTGCCTGAACGCTCAATGCCATACCCTAGTAGCATTGTCCCTTAAATGCCCTAAATGCAAAAAAATGTCAAACTTTGATAGGTTGTTTCTCAAAATCTATGGCACTTGTGAATGATCCATCTAAACCTACAAGGTCACATGAGACCCCTTTGCATTAACTTGTCTCATATTTTCAAGATTCAAAGCGGTTTTCCCAAGGCAACAATTTTTCTGTTGATGCGAAAATCGTCAAAGGCATTTAATGAAAAGTTGCAACATATCCTAATTCTCATTTTGTTTATCGTGGGTACAAATCGTTGGTGCCAACATGTCTGGTTAGGCAGTTTTACCCTAAGCATGCTTTTTTTTTTGCCTCCCAACTTGCCCAAACGCTTAGTGCCACACCCTAGCAGTGATGTCCCTTAAGTGCCCTAAGTACAACAAATTATCAAACTTTGATAGGCCATTTTTTGGAATTCACAAAACTTGTGAATGATCCATTTGAACCTACAAGGTCACATGAGGCCATGAGCTACAATAACATGTCTTGATTTTTCAAGATTTGGAGCGGTTTTCTTAAGGTAGTGATTTTTATGTGGATGCAAAAATCGTCAAAGGCATTCAATGAAAATTTGAAATGGAGCCTAATTATCATTTTTTTTTGTTGTCAACATGAACTGTCGATTCCAACAACTATATTACGTCTAACATAATCATAATCATCATTACACATAGAGGTGACCATCATGAACAAGCATAATCATACATCTTTTTTCTTGCTATGCCATGACACCAACCCGTCTCCAAGGAAGAAAGCTCCACCACTAGTGCTCTTCCTGTCATCTACACATCCTGCCTAATAAACATCAATATAGGCTTGCAAAGTGAAATATTCTTTCTTTAGGTACCATAAGCCATAAGTTATTATTCCCAGTAGATACTTGAATGTCCTCCTAACTACATTGACATGTGATTGCTTAGGAGCTGCTTGAAATCTTGCAACCATGCACACTACTTGAACTATATCAGGCCTTGAGGTTATGAGATACAATAGGATTCCAATCATAGATCTATACAAGTTCTGATCTACACTAGGTGACTCATCATCCTTACTTAATTTGCAACCTGTCATCGTGGGGGTACTAACCGGTTTTCTATCTTCCATTTGAAATTTCTTCAACACGTCCTTAGCATACTTGGTTTAAGAGATGAATATGCCCTTATTTTGTTGTGAAATTTGCAAAATAAGAAAATATAATAACTCTCCAAGCATGGATATCTCAAATTCAGACTGCATCTGATCAATAAAATCCTTGCATATGGTATCCTTGTTGCCTCTAAAGATGATGCCATCTACATACACCACAACTAAGATCATGTGTTCACCTTCTACCTTGATATATAAATTGTTGTTAGCATTTCCCTTTCTGAAAACTTGCTGATGGAGATACTTTTCCAATCTTGAATACCATGCTCTAGGGGCTTGTTTTAATCTATATAGTGCCTTCTTCAATCTACATACAAAGTCCTCATCTTCATGAAGTTAGAATCCTTTAGGTTTCTCTATATATACCTCTTCTTCTAGATGTCCATTCAGGAAGGCATATTTGACATCCATTTGATATACTTTGTAGCCCTTGTAGGCTGAAAATGCCAAAAACATTCTGATTGCTTGAAGTCTTGTAACTGGTACAAATTTCTCCTCAAAGTCCATTCCTTCAACTTGAGCATATCCCTTGCATACTAATCTATCTTTGTTTCTTATCACTTTCCCTTCTTCATTCATCTTGTTCCTATAGACCCATTTAGTCCCAATGACATTCTTATCAACATGTCTAGGAACCAATTCCCATGTTTTGTTCTTCTTAATCTGCTCCAGCTCTTCTTCCATGACCTTCATCCACTTTTCACTCTTTCTAGCCTCATCATATGTCTTGGGTTCCATCACAGTCATGAGGAAGAAGTTTACATGCTCATTATTTCTTGTATGCCTTCTTGTTTGCACACCTTCATTCTTGTTGCCAATTATCTGATCTTCAGGGTAGTTCTTTTGAACATATCTATTTGGAGCTTTATTTGATGCATCTTCTTGTTAACTTTCAAATTGCTCTTCATCTTCAACATATGGTTCTTCAATTTGATTTACTGTGGTTTTTTCACCTTTATATAGATCTTCATCAATTTTCACTTGTACACTTTCAACCACCTTCTTCAGCCTCTTGTTAAAACACTTGTATGCCTTGCTGTGAGTAGAGTATCCTAAGAAGATACCTTCATCACATCTTGATTCAAAGCTACGTAAACCATCCTCATCTCTTTTGATAAAACATTTTCTACCAAATACCTTGAAGTAATTTATTGAGGGTTTTCTATCATACCATAGCTCATAAGGTGTCATTCTATTGTTCAATCTTAGTTGTACTTTGTTTAAGGTGTATACAATTGTGTGGACTACCTCTTTCCAATAAAAATCAAGCAAATTTGCTTCATTTAACACTGTTCTTGCCATCTCCTTGACTGTTCTATTTTTTCGTTTCCACAACACCATTTTGTTGTGGTGTCCTATGGGTTGAATACTATCTTCTAAATCCATGTCTCTCACAATAGTCTTCAAATCCATTTGATGTGAACTCACCTCCATGATCTGATCTTAGATATTTTAGCTTGTATCCACTTTCTTTTTCTACCATCTTTTTGAAGATTATGAACATTTCAAAAGCTTGTGACTTGTCTTGCAAAAAGCTAACCCATGTCATTCTTGAAAAATCATCAATAAGAAACATGAAATATTTTTCTCCATTGAGTTCTCTTGTCTTGGTTGCCCCACATAAGTCAATATGCACTAGTTCTAGTGGTCTTGTAGTTGAGTATTCTTTAGTCTTGAAGATCACCTTAGTTTTCTTTCCTCTTTGGCATTCATCACGCAAATTATTTGTAGGTTCGATAATCCGAGGTATGTGCCTTACATATCCCTTCTTTCTCACTTTGACTAAATTGTCAAAATTAATGTGTCATAGCCTTATATGCCACAACCAGGTTTCATCAACTTGACCTATCATGCACTGAGATTCAAAGCATTCTTTTAGATTGTATACATTACCATCAATTCTCTTTCCTTCTGCAACCAATTTACCATTGCTCTCCTTTTTGATTTCACATCCTTTTGAGTCAAATGTAAACTTGTATCCTTTATCACACATTTGACTTACACTCAGTAGGTTGTGTTTGAGACCTTCATCATAGTATACATAATGAGATTTTAGTATCCCATCTATGTTGAGAGTACCCTTGCCTTTTATTTTGATTGATGAGTTGTCTCCAAACCTCGTAGAACCACCATTCCTACCTTCAAGCTTAATGAATTTCTTCTTATCTCCACTCATGTGATTGGAGCAGCCACTGTCTACTACCCATAAGTTTTTCCTTTCTGCATGTAGGGTAGTTTGGACAATCAAACTTGACTCATTTTTGTCCTTTCCTTTTTCTATCCAAACTTATTTTGTCTCTTCCTTCTTTTCTGCTATCTCATTCTGATATGATTTTTTTTTTATTCCAAAATTGACACTGTCTTCTTTTGCTTAGCTATCCCTAAGCTTACAAAGTTTTGTAATGGCCCAAGTTTTGACAATTGTTGCATTTTACATTTGCATTGAATGATGAATTTGAAAATTTATTGTAGGACTGAGATATATTTCTCCTATATTCATGAATCCTATGATCAACACCATTGCAATGATAACAAATGACATTTACATCTCTAAGAGGAGAAAAAGGATTTTTACTTTCATAACTAGGAGGGGACCTACACATAAGTCTACATTATGCAATTCTATGACCATAAGTATTACATTTATAATAGTAGCCATGGAACTAAGGTACATACAAATCATTGTTGAAGTTGTTTCTCATTGATCTCCTTAGAGTAACATAACTCAGTCTTCTTGAGCTCTTCCTTGTATCCTTGGCTCTTGTGAATCCTCCATCATCCATCTTGGCTTTTCTTTTAAGATCAACATGTTTGTTCCTTGTAGAAGCAACATATGTCTTCTTCTCAGTAGGCTTGCTGACAATGAAGGTTTATTTGTTTCCATTTTCACTTGAAGAGGTGAAGTGTATTTATTTAATGGATAAGTCCTCACCCTTAGAGAATTGACCAACATCAAATCCAACATCCTCTATGTCTTGAAAGTGCTTTTGTTTGTTAAACATTTTATCGAATGCATCAATGCTACCCTCATACTTGATTCCCACCTTAAGTTCATCTTGGCACTTTTCAAGTTCCTTTCTGAGATTCAAAATTTCTTCCTCCATATTTTGATACTCCTTATCCTTACTCTCTAAATATGATTTAGTTACCTCATACATTCTCTTAGCTTCATGCAATTGTGTTCTCAGATCTGAAATGTTTTGCTCAGACTCCTCAAGATATTTACTTAGTTTGTCTTGTTCTTCAACAACAACATACTTAAATTTTTTGTAATCTTTCCTCACCTTTCTGAGTTCTTCAAGTGCACTCAGAAGTTGACCTTCAAGGTCTACTTCATCTTCAACTTCCTTTTCTTCATCATCGACAATGTGTTCATCAAGAAACTCTCCTTGTGCCATAAAGAGATTGACTTCTCTTTCATCCTTACTATAGCACCCATCAGAGACACTTTCTTCATCTGTGCATCATCTTCAAAGGTGTAAAGACTATTTTTCTTTCTAAAGTTTCTTCTCCTTGGCTTGTAAGAACTCTTCATCTTCTCTTTGCCAAAAGCCTTTATATCTTTCTTCTCATCCTCATCCTTCTCTCCATATGGACATTTAGATGGAAAGTGTCCAATCTTTCCACTGTTGAAACATTTGAAAGGGATCTTACCTTTATATTTTCCTGATCCTTTCTTGAGCTTCCTTACGAAGTTAGATACAACAACATCAAAGTCATCTTCTTCTTCATTGACATCTTCTTTTCCTTTCTTTGTAGGCTTGAAAGCAACTTATCTCTTTGAGATTTCTCCACCTATTGTTCTCATCTTATAAGCTGATAGGGAGATAAACAATTCATCATTGGATAAAACTTTTAGGTCTTTAGCTTCTTCTATTGCAAAGACCTACACTATCCTAAAATTGCAGCCCTTGCATTTTTCAACTACATTTGGTTCTTTGCCTTAGTGTTTGCACCCCTCAACCTGATCGAAGATCTAAATATGCTCATGCACATCAAAAATACATTGCAATTCAACATAGCATTCTGTCTGCACCTTGATCTTACCCCAAAATAGGGTAGGACCAAGGCGTGGTGCCCTGGGATCCCCTATTTGGGACCTATCTTGGGGTCCCTCCATTTGACTCATCTCAAATTAGAGCGGGAAAATCCCTCCTATGTTGGCCTAAGTCAGAAAATCAGTCAATTAATTCCATTGAAAAGTAATAAGAGGGATTTACCCTCTCATTTGAAAGATCATGAAATTCAATCAAGAATTTGAGCATTCAATAGATCAAGCATTCAAGAGCAATTGAGCATTTTCAGTCTTCCTTCAAGCTTTGGAGCAGCAATAGAGACAAGATTTCAAGCATTGAATAGGAGATCAACATTCTACTTCATGAAACCCTAATTCTATGTGGAGGCAAGTAAAACTTTACAAGGAGGTATAAGCATTTCATTTTTGGTCAATTGAAAATCCCCTCAAAGAGGAGGATTTATACTTTTAGTCATTTCATTTACATTACTTCAATCACTTGGTTAATTCTAAAACCGAGGTTTGATTTGAAGACAAACCCCTATTCCCAACACATTTCCCTTTCTTTCTCTATGTAGGAAACATAAGCGGAACCGTACTTATGGAATTAAGCTTTATTTATAGAGACGAAAAAACTCTTTTCGATGTGTGGAAAGTTCGGAGGACCGATAGGAGGGTGAACCTATTTGGACACATGTTCCTTGCAATTTTTGTTGGATTTCACAGAGCAGCTCCAAATCATCTCAAACTTCTCAGATCCAGGTGCAAGACTGAATCCCAAATCCGTAGCTCGCTGTTTTCTCATACTTTGTCTTCATTTCCAACATTTAGTCTTAATTCAACTTGACAACTTACAAAAGAGGGTTAATTGCATTTCAATCAGAATCAATCTACTTAGTATTCAATCCTTGCATCCTTTGGGATTGGATCTACTAGATTCAACCCCTCTTTTGAATGTAAAAATTTCCCCAAGTGAGAATTGAACCTTAGTAAAGTTCCCACCTTTCTCCTAAGTGGCAAATTTGGCTAAGGTTCCCAATTTTTCACTTTACAAGACCTTTGTGTCATATTTTGTGGTTAATGATCTTAGGACCTTCTTGACAATAACTTCATCTGAGACATCCTCTCTGAGTCCTCTTATAGTATTCACAATTTCATCTACTCTTTGAATGTATTTAGTTATTTTCTCTTTGTCCTTCATTTTTAATCCTTCAAGCTGACCTCTGAGATTTTGCAGTTTGACCTCCTTTACCTTGATATCTCCTTCATATATTATTTGGAGCTTGTCCCAAGTATCTTTTGTAGTTGTGTAGTGTATCACTTTGACAAACTCTATATCAGATAAGCCACTAAGGATGACATTATTGGCCTTAGAATTATTCTCATATTCTCTTTTAGCCTCAGGATTTGTAGGGGGTTCTTGAGGAATGGTATAACCAGTTTTTATCGACATCTAGACATCAAAACCTAAAGAGGATAATTAGGTTTCCAGTCTTCTACTTCAGAAGGAATAGTTTGTACCATCAAACATAGGTGCTTTAGAAGAGGAGGAATCATTCCTAGCCATTGTGTTCACTAACCATAATCTACCCAAGTTGGAGAAAGATTTACAGGCAGGGTACCTGGCTCTGATACCAATTGAAGAACACAAATGGACACTGAGAGGGGGGGTGAATCAATGTATTATAATTTTTTTCTAGATGATTAAAACATTAATAATCATGATCATAAACCTATGAGTAGAGATATTCAAACACATTAACACACACACATAAAATGAAAGCCCATAACACAAGATGTACGAGGAAAACCCAAAGTGGGAAAAACCTCGGTGAGAAATGCTGCTAGAGTCTACTACTCCAATCCAGCCTCACAAATAAAACTGATTACAATGTTTAGGGCACCAACCCCTGATAATTTTGAGCACCAACTCAAGGAGCACCAACCCCCTAACAATTTAGAGCACGTACTCAAGGAGCACCTACCCCTGATCTGAGCACCCACTCAGAGAATTACAATGAATAAAAAGATTACAGTTTTATTGTCTTGTAACAAATATAATTTTGTAACTCACAGATTGTTCGCCTTCTTGTTTCTACTCGATCCTTTGTACTCTGCTCTTCTTATTTTCAACTCTCTCTTCACTCCTCTCTGATCTCTGTTTGATTATATTTTTCTCTCGATCTCTGCTTCACCTTGCTAAATGTTCCATGCTTTTTGTTCTCTCATCTCTGCTGCTCTTAGTCTCTACTTCACCTTGTTGAATGATCTCTTCTTTCTATTTTCTCACTATCTGCTTCTACAACCCCTTTTTTCTTTTGTTGACTTCACTTGGTAGCCACTCACTCTCTTTTTTTTTTGTCAACTCTCCTTGTGAAATATAGTTAAGCATTTTCTACTTCCACCTCTATCTCTGTCTTCACTAACTACCTCAGTCAAATCACATTAGCTACACTGCACAATCAACCCTACCTCGAAGAATGTTTTCCATCCAAATCTGCATTAAAAAAATTGAACTATTTTGTCCCTCTGAGATTGGATTTGTAGCAGATTGGATTTGCTTTCTTGGATCAAACATATGAATTAAATGACACTTCTTTGTTTTTCTGAATGTTCTCTATACTGGATTTCTATTTTAGCAAGCTCAGTCTATCTAGCAGATTTGATTTTCCCTTTGTCGATCACCTCAAGCCCTTCAATCATTTGCAACTGGTTCACCATTAATGCATTCTCCGTCCTCTCTCAATTTGTCCAGATGAGATAGATAACCACCTCATTAAAATTGATCATCAACTCTATAAGCATCGACCTCTGCATATCAGATTTCATTTTCGACCACTTGGAATCCACATGTCTTCATTTTCGAAATTCAAGTCACTCGGTCAAGTTTGGTCAACCGCTACATGGACCTCTGTATCTATCGACATACATAAGAGTCATCAAATTTTTTTCAATCAAATTCCAAATCATCTAGTCAAGCTTAGTCAACGACCATGTGGACCCCTGAGTCAATCGGGTTGCCAACGTGTCTGCAGAGTCATCTCAAATGACCACAGAGTCTTCTTTTCTATCTTGCCCCGTGCACCTGTTGGCTCTCTTTTACTCCATCTATTCATGCTGTGGAATGATGGGATGCCAAAAAGCCTTTTCCGCACACCCGCTGGATGACTTATTGATCCCCTTTGGAAGTCGTGGAACAACGGGATGCCTTCATCTTTCACCTTGTCTTCTTCCCATGTACCTGATGGGTCCCTTATTCTGCAACCTCGTAAGCCGCAGAATAGCGACACACCTTTATCATGCATGCCTGCTGGATTCCTTTTGTCCACCCATTCCAAGTTGTGGAATACTGGATGGCATCAACATTTCCCCGTGCACCTGCTAGGTTACTACCCCTTCATCAAATCCTACCGCAGAACAGTGGGGGTCAAATGTATTTGCCCGGGCACCCACTAGATTCTTCTTTTTGTACTTGTTCCAACTGTAGAATGGCAGGGGCCCTCAATACTCATCCCACGTGCCTATAGAAACACTTCTCCTTCAATAGTTCCATCTGTGGGATGGCGGGGGTGCCACTTATCCCACACACCTACACTTTACTTGTTCCTGTTGCAGATTGGTGTGGGCCACCACTTATCCCGTGCACCCGCTGGATCATTTTCTCCTGCTAGTTTCATACAACAGACTTACGGGGCCGCATAATGCATCACCTTCATGTTAGGCAATTTAACAATCCAGTTGATAACCTTCGTGTTATGAAATTCTTCTGCTACCTGCAATTGCTTGACCTAGTTGACATTAATGACAACATTTTCCAACACCTATGTGATTTCATGAAACTCAGAGAAGTTTTGATTGGCTTTTTACTTGTTTCCTAACTGCCCCCGAGCCAAATTTGGCATCCCGAAAACGTTCAAAATTCAAAAACCAAAGAATGTCACAGGTTCTAGTATGGTTTTAGGTGTCTCAAGTTCTGAATTTGTCAAAATCTGAGCTTGTTTGATATATTATTTTAAATTTTACATTTTTTCGCTACACACTTTGATAGGCTAGTTTAGAAAGCAAGTACTTCAAATTTTCAAGATGCTTGAAAATAAACTAGAAACCCATGTTTTATTTTAAATATAATGTCTATTCGCTAGTTTTCGTGGCTCCAGGATGCTGAGTTCGTCCCTAGTGGAATTACTTCAAAATGGTTACAGGAGAAATTAAATATTTCTTGATTTCTCTAAAGTTCAATTGTAAAAATTTAAAACAATTTAAATATTTTAAATTGTAGTGAAAACTTTATAATGTTTTGATTAAGTAAAAATAGGTTTTTGAAAGGAACCCGAACCTTTTACATAGCAGGAGAGCCAAATATTTAGAAAGAGTCATGCCTAATCACTTCAAAAATAATAACTGATCCCATCCAAACAAAAAGGGATCTCAACACACTTAACAAAAAGAACCAGAAAAAGACAACGAAAGGAAAGCAAAAAGACAACACAAAGACAGAGACCAAGACAAAGACCGAGACAACTAGATATTTTTCATGATATCTTCAACATGGACCACCATCTGCTTCATGTTGTCTACAAAGGTCTTTAAATCATCCATCTCTCGACCTTTGATTTCACCCTTATTCTAGGTATTAGCTCTATTCCTCTTCTCGTGACCTTTTTTGTCTAGCTGATCCTTGCCGCCATCTTTCTCTTTGATGTTATCAAATCTGTTAATCAAAATTTTCATGTTGTCCACTGAGACTTTGAGAATCTGGAAGTTATGTTCATCTATCTTCTTTACAGTGAGTTCCATCCTGTTGATTCTGCTGCCCAGATTGTTCATACCACTTTCCATCCCTTTCACCTCCTTGTTTTCTTCCATCTCCTTAACCTTATTTTCAGTTGCAATGATTTTACTCACCATGCTTTCAATGGCTTCAACATTATTAATTGCCACCGCAAACTCTTTAACATTTTCAGACAGGGGTTTGTCACCTATCGTGGCTCTTTTGACAACATTCATATCTTTCTTTAGGCTGCCTATGTCTTTCAGCATTGTGCTGACGGTATCACAGAAACCCTTAATATCATTTTCACCAACACAATCAGTGTATTTACCCCTTTTGTCCTCTTGATCCTCTTTCTACAGACCTTGAGAGTTCAAATCCTCATTGTTGCCCACAACCAAAATCTCTTCCCCCTACTTATCCTTCCCATCATCATTTTTATTCTCCTCTGCCTCCTCATCAGAATTAATCAAAATTTGATTAATATCTTTGTTACCTTGCTTGCAGATGATCTTCTTCCTCTAGGTTTGCTTTCCAGTGCCTTTCCCTTTCTTATTTTTGATGAATTTACCTTCGAAGGACTCAACCTCAGACTCCAAAATATCTGAATCCACCAATATCCTTTTCCTCTTAGCCTTGTTCCTCCCCTCTTTTACTTGGCTCCTCCGCATCTCCTTCAGTCTCCGAATCAAAGTTAAAACCACTAACCTCACTCTTCATGTCCTCATCTCTTGCATTTTTACCTTTAATAGGTTTTTCATTGCATTTCCCTTTCAACACTTTATAAATCAGAGCCATAAGACCCTGGTGAAGAGCATGGTCGCCCTTGGGATCTTTCTGTATCTCTTTGATAGTATGGTCCATGGAACATACAAGATAATATGGCAAGATCACCTTTTCCCCATGGCAAAAATGGTTAAGCAAAACAAAGTGGTGACCGTAAGCTCTAGTAAACCTACCATCCAAAGTTATATAGGTAATTGTAGCAAATAAAACGAACCTCCATGGCCTGCATATATGTTTTGGAGAGTGATAGGAATTGTCGACCTTCACCATTTTCTTCTTCTCCCCTTCTGTGACAGGAAATTTGTTTGATGCCTTATCAGAGATGCTATGATCTCTATAAAATTTCATACCCTCTATCATCATCCCCATGGCTTCAACAATAATCTCCTCATCCACAGTCATCACCTGGGTCCCCACCAAAATTTTGCCATTCTTCCAGTTTTGGATAAAATGTTTAGTAATCGTAGGATCTTTCCCACTAAGCCTCTCCATAAACACACTCAGACCCCCCTCCTGAAGAATTTCCCAAACTTCCCTATTCTTCCTCCATTCCAAGCAAGAGGTAGGTTTGAACCTTTTTTTATTCCCTCCCATTTTTCCTTCGTAATCCTTGGATTTCCTTCTCACTGCTCTGATTCTTTTTCTCTGGTTTCTATAATTTCCTTGAAAAATAGCCCTGAATCCGTGCCAGACAATTATGAAAAGACACTTAAATAAAGGCACATCAAACTCTGTTGTAAACCCGCTTCGAAATAAATGGAAGAAGCATTTAGAAATTATGGTTGATGGTGCCATGTTGCCTTGTCTGGATACGGTCCAGATCGAGCAAGGATTTCGCTTCACATGTGAGATCGTTCTCACCATTAATAGTAATGATTTCCTCCATTTGATAGGCCAGTTGGCGGCCCAGTCAGCACACGAATTTCCTTCCCTGTACACATGTGTAAAAACACACATTTCAAATGTCTCACTTATTTTCTTAGCTGCTTTAATAGCATTGTTTATTGACCAAGATGGCGGGAACTTCTCGTTCAAATAGTTGATTATATTCAATGAGTCTCCTTCACACTAGACTCTGGTATGGTTAGCTTCTTTTGCAAGGACCATCCCATGATAAGCTACCAGAGCCTCAACAACATGATTTGTCTAATTTCCTATAGGTATGCATTTAATAATTTTGCATATTCCCCGTTCGTCCCTTAGGACCACACCACATCCCGCAATACCAAGATTACCCTTTGAGGCTCCATCAAAGTTGATTTTCATCCAACCGTTGGGAGGACATTCCCATATCAAACCCTCTTTAGGATTGGTCTGAGAGTGATCACAACCTTTTAATCTCCACTTCTTGAAGATAATTTGATCATCCTTGTCTTGAGGCTTAGCAATACCTCCTATGATATTCATATTTTCCAATATACTTCTTTTTATTTTCTCAAACACAATTTGATCCTTAGACACCTTCTCTCTGAATACTCTTTCGTTTCTCTCTTTCCATATACCCCAACACATATGGGGTAAAGCCAATTTACACAACAAAATAGTGGACTTATTCCTTGATGGATGCTACCAAGAATTAAAAACCTCTTGAACTGATTCCAAGAAACTCCAACTGATATTGAAGTGATCCAGACATCTTCCCTAGATAGCAACAAAGAAGGAACAATGAAAGAGCAAGTGGTTGATGGTCTCCTCATTCTGCATACAAAGAAAACAAACACTAGGCATACAAATACCTCTTTTTCTGAGGTTATCAATAGTTAGAATTTTATCTTGAAGGGCTTTCCAGAAGAAAATATTAATTTTAGGGGTTAGGACTTTCACCCAAGCCTTAGCCCAACAAGGACTCTCCATTTTAGAAAACTGTTGATAATAAAGAGAGGCCACAGTGAATTTACCATTTGCAGTGAGTTTCCAGATTAATTGATCTTCATCTTCCACCACCACCATAGAATTCATTATTTTGTTCAGACTTCCCAAGGAAGGATCAACTTGAGATAAATCCTTCCACTATCCATCTTGCCAGTGGTCACCCACCATAGATCCATAATTTTCCTTGCATTGGTTCTGAAATATACTCCACTCAGGACTTTCACTCAAAGGGGACTTGAGCAACCAGGGGTCTTCCAAGAATTTAATAAGGTTCCCTTTCCCCATCTTCTATTTCACACCTTTGGCAATTAGATCTCTTGTTCTAGACACATTTTTCCAGATATTGGATCCAATTGGGATATCTTCCGCATTGAGGAAGCTTAGAAGTGTAGGATAATGCTTTTTATACTTGATGTCCCATATAAATTTCTATTCTCCCTGGTTATTATACCCTCTCCAAATCTGCTTGGCCATAAGGAATTCATTCATGTCTCTTATTCTTCTTAGACCCAGAGCTCCCTTTCTTATTGGCTTACAAACCTTGTCCCACACAATCAAATTCATTCTATTCTTCTCCTCAAGCTCTGACCACAAAAAAATTCTTTGGATCTTTTCAATAGCCTCCGCATACTTGGTAGGAATTCTGAAAAGGCTGATGCCATAAAGAGGAATACTTTGAAGAGTTGATTTCAATAGCTGAACTTTACCAGCTTGGCTAAGAAGAGAGCCCTTCCAACCAACTAACTTCTTGTGGAATTTGTCCACTAAAGCTCCCCCAAAAGTATCAGGAGGATCTTGGCATAAGGGGAGCCCCAAATAGGAAGCAAGAAGACTCCCCAATTGACACCCCAAAATATTGCTTATTTTTATCTTTCTTCTCTTTGGAGTATTGATGAAATAAACAAAACTTTTAGACCAATTATAGAGTCATCCATAAACTGAAGATGGTTTCAATCCACAAAACTCCCCCTTCTCAACCAACTTTCCAATGCACCTCCCCAGACATTCAACCATGATAATAAAGATAACCAGAGATAGAGGATCTCCCTGTCCAAGTCCCCTTGAGGGTTTGAAAAAAGGAGAAGGAGACCCATTAATTAGGACAGAAAAAGAAGCCAAAGAGACTAATTACCTAACAAGACTAATACTTCTAGAGCAAAAACCAAAAGCTGAGATAACTTTCATCATTAAATCCCAGTCCACTCTATCATAGGCTTTGGATAAGTCAAGCTTCAGAAGGAAGCCTTCTTTTTTAGCACTAGACAAAGAATGAATGTTTTCATGGACCGAAATTATTGAATCTAAGATTTGTCTTCCAGGGACAAAACCACTTTGCTGAGAAGATATGATAGAAGGAAGCAACTTCAGGATTCTAGAGGTCTGAACCTTAGAGATAATCTTGTAAAGAGAGTTGCACAGGCTTATAGGTCTGAAAAGATCCATGGAATCGACTCCCATTTTTTTGGGGATAAGAGCAATAAAAGTGCCATTTATCTCTTTCAAAATTCTTCTAGCACCAAAGAACTCTTTCACAGCTATGGAGACATCATCTCCAACAATATGCCAATACATTTGAAAAAAGAACATGGTGAAACCATCCGGGTCTGGTGCCTTGTTACCTTCAAATGAGTTGACAACTTTCAGAATCTCATCATTGGAAGAGATAGCAATCAGGTAAGAGTTCTGATCTGCATCCAGGATAGTTGGAATACAATCCATTAGGTTCTTTTGAGACTGCAGATCCAAATTCTGATCCTTAGCAAGGAGGTTGGAGAAGAACTCCATGGCCACCTTTCTCATAGATTCTTCCTTGTCACGAATCGTATTCTTAATAATGTGCATTTTAAAGATTTAATGTGATTTTTATGTATGCATTGAAATTAAAATAGATTTGAGCATTCATAATCCAGTTGTGAGAAAATATTGTATGCATTTTTCTTCCTGCAATTGATATGAAATTCGACAATTAGTATTCTTTAATTTGGGTTTGTCAAATGCTGATAAACTATCGAGTGCAAGTGATGCAGGATCAGGTGAACGAGGTCGAAGGCGAGAACACGACTCAGGTAGAGTTGTTTTTAAATAATGACTTCAATGGAATAGGGAATCTCACACACCACATTAGTGAAAATATGCATATACATTTATGTCTGCATTTATGAATGAAATATTATGTTAATTTGACTATATAGGATGAAAAATTGATTAATGATTTGAATTATATAGTGATTCTATGATTTCACATTCTTTGTGTGGAAATTATTGAAACTATAAATTATGTTTGGTTTTCAGAATTATACTTTAGTTGTACGTATTTTAAATATTAGGAATCGATTATCAACTTATATATTCGAAGGTGAATATAGTTAAGTGACTAATTATATTGATTATTTAGATTTGATTCATGATAAGTTGAATAATTGAATTTTACAACCTAGCATACCATATATAGAATGATTAATCATTTATATTGTTGCAAGTTAAATATACAAGGTAGACAACTTTGATTTTATCGATCACACATATTCGTATATATATATATATATATTTAGGTGAAGTTGTAAATTTAATGAATATGAATTTGTCTTATGCTATAAAAATGATTATTCATAAAACATATTTATAAATATTAGCATGTAATAAATAATAAATATATATTATAAACTTTAAATGTCTAAGTTTAATATTACTTAGCAAAAGATGATAAATTCGCATGTTAAAAGGTGGCGGGTTAGTTTTTATTTGATAAGCGACTATGTCGCATGACCAAAGGGAGGTCGATTAGACTCAAGTCGACTAATGCATGGCCAAACTAAACGATAAGTAAAGTAAAACCAATGCGTAGGCTTAGACCATAAATTAAACGCAGAATTTGGAAGTTCCAACGTGGAGTGAATAGTATGCAAACGGTTTAGTGAACTTGGAGCAACATAAGCATAGGAAACTAGCCATCAACTTGTTAGCGTGGGCATTGAACTCGCCACTCAAGTGTTTGGAAGACAAGTCTTACTTGCCAACCTTTGCATGGAGTGTTAAAATCTGCTATCATACACGTTAAAACTGCAGTGGACTTCTTCATTCCACGCAGCTGGAAGAAGACACTCAGTGGTGGCGTAAATAACAGGAAGAGATACAAATAACTACAGTAAATGATAAAGATAACAGGCATGTGGTGCCATTTTGGTAGATGTTAAGCGACAGGAAACCAATGTAGAGATAAACATGCACAATAATAGCAGAAAATGCATCAAAGAATGCCATCTCTTGTAGATGTGGAGAAGTAAGAAGTTAAACATAGACTTAGGTAATAGACTCCTAATCAATAACAAATCACCGAGCCTTTGAATGGGGAGAAAATGTAGGAAATATTATGATAAATAGAGGTGGGAGATAGGAAGAAAGCACATTGATTCACAAGCAAGGAAGGGCAATAGACTCAGGACGAGAAGAATAGAATAGAAGAGAGGAATAAAGAAGATACATTTATAGTATCGAAGAGAGAGATAGAGATAGATTTGAGATAGAGATAGGGATAGATTGGAGATAGATTTGCAAGCAAGGCATAGTACTAGTAGGTGAAAGAGTGTCAAAGTCGTACAAACCGGTCCAAGCTTACAAGAGGTTGGAATTCTTTTGTTTTGGTTATTATTTGGAATAAGAAAGTATGAAATTAGAAGTTTAGGTATAGAGTATGATTATTATATATAATTTTGCATATGTCGTTTATTGGAAAAGCATTATAAATCGTTTAAAATAGAAATCATAGAGAAATAGATGTTAGTCAATTTAATTACTATAGTAGTGTAATTTGTCTAAATGATTAGTTTGTATTTCCATTTAAGAATGTGTTTGCATACCCTTTTTGTTTATGTATGAAAGAAAATTCATACATGTATAACACCTTCTTTTACATGTATCTTATTTAGTCGAAAGATTGATTATGAAACTATTGCTTATGAAATTTTATCGTTTTCCAAAGTATGAAAGATTGTCTTCAATTAGATGAATTAGACAAAATAATGTTAGTAGGAAAAATGATATTTCTATTTTTGCTTAAAAAGAAAGATTGTATTCTCAATTGTATTTGAGTTTGAGGGAACCAAGCTAGGGATTGGCTTGAGTTAGAAAATTACCTTTCGGGACGGGTGCTGAATGTGGATGTTTTTAGAGAGAATAGTTGTTTTTTCCAACTATTATTTTGTTGTGCATGGCATTATACTCGGCCGAGTTATTATTTGAATTATCTGTAGAAAATGATGGAAATTCCTTATTTTATGCTCTCTACCACATCCTCGAATAATAGTGAATGCTTGTTTCTTAGAATGAAGTAGAAAAATGAAAATGCATATATTATCTAGGCATGCACTAGGTTCCCTCTTGCTTTCAAATTCTTTGGTTAAAACAATTCGTGCAGGGCTGGATATTCTTGATTGACCAAGAATTCCAGGGAAGCGTAAGTTTCAAGGTTGGGCGGAAAAAGCGCCTGAATCTTGTTCTCGTCTTCATTCAATGGACTGAAAGGAAGCGACTCAGAATGAAGATCGACAGATGCATCTCACCTTCACTTTTCTTGTATAAGCTTAAGGCAATATGAAAGCCTAAGTAGGGAATAAGGACTTATATGTTAAGAAATCTGTATTATTCATTTACATGATAATGATATATCTATGAATGTTTTTATATCCATATTTGATGTTTCCCTATATTTTGTATGAAATAGACTTAATGTTTGAAATTTGAGTTTATTTATGAATAAAGAGTAGATTAGGTCTTATCCTTAATTTACATCTTTACATTTTGGTATCAGAGCCTAGGTTTTATAACACTAGGACCTATATGAGTCACTTCGCTAAGATGAATTTGGAGATTAATAGCTTTATGTTGAAACATTACAAAAATGGTGCGTATTAAGCAGACAACTCGAAAGTTTGTAGCTGGGTATGCCCATTACCTGAGGGTCAAGAAGGATCCTCAATCTCCTATCAAGCCGGTTTTGGATGACATTCCTTCTGAAGTAAAACTAGCCCCTGAAGAAAGTGTTGTGATAGAAAAAGACCCTACTGAATGTCTTACTGAGAAGACTATTCCTGTAGAAGAAAAAGAGCCTAAGTTAGAATACTCACCCATAAGGCCAATTGTCATAAGTTTTGAAGAATTCGAGGAATATACTCCTCTAAGTGATAATGAATATGAGGGATATACCCCTCTAAGTGAGACTGAATTTGAAGGTTATACTCCTTTAAGTCCTAGTGAGTCTGAATTATAAATAAAGATGTCTTCCTTCTATTTTCAATAAATAAAGATTTCTTCCTTTTTATTATAAAGTCGAGTTAAATATTATGTTTTCTTGTAAAATTCCTATGATGATATTTATATATATTTTGAGCCTAACTTATGTTATAAACTTGAATGAAGTGGATTTGAAAATCATCTAATATTGCCATATTATAATTTTATATCGTTTCCCTATAGTAGTGAATAGGGGTATTTAATCTCTTTAGTTATATTGTAAGGCTAGATGTTAGGGAGCATGATAAAAGTTAAGAAAGTCATAACATTACAAATATGTTTCTTTTTTGCTAAGAAATATCGACATTTCCCTGATGCAGAATTCTTAAATAGAAATGGCCTCAAGAACCACAATGGTTGGGACAAGTAATGGGAAAGAAAGGCTAGATCAAATCCTTGATCTACTTAATCAGCAAAGTGCAAGAATGAATGATCTCGAACAGGAGGTTCGAAGGGTCAGAGAAGTCCAACAGGAAGCCCCAAGGGTTGAGGAGCAACTAGATAACCAAGCCAGAATATAAGAGGAGCTGGCAAAAGATTTAAAAAGAATAGCCCAGCCAAAGTTTGATGGAAAAACTATTGGCGATGGTGCAAAGGAATGGGTAATTGAAATGGAGAAATATTTTGGTCTCCGCAACATGTCAAATGAAACCAAGGTAGTTTGGGCTGCTTATCAATTGTCTGGTGAAGCTACTACTTGGTGGGACAACAAAAAGTCAGAAAGGAAACTGCAACCAAGAGAGATCACTTGGGAGTTGTTTTTGCAATCCTTCAGGAAGAGGTGGCTGCCTCAGTTATTCTTCGACAAGAAGATGACAAAATTTCAAAACCTAACTCAGGGTAATATGTCGGTAACACAATACTGGGAGAAGTTTACTAATCTCCTTAAGTATGTTCCACAATACCATATGGATGAAAGATTTTGCATCCGGAAGTTCATTTTGGGTTTAAGAACCCATATAGGAGTAGAGGTGGATATCCATAATCCATTAACTATGGAGGAGGTATTTGAGAAGGCGACTAAGCAGGAGTAGAAGTTGTAGCAGTTGGGGAACTTCCGAAAGAATGTGAACAATCGACCAAATTTTGGGAATAGGAACTCCAAAGGAACAATAATGGCAACAATCAGCAGGTAATAAATCTTAAGAGGGGACCCAACACTCAGGAAAGAGGAAGAGTGAATTAGGATGGAAACAATAAAGCAAACGATAACACCAATGCCTGACAGAATATGGACAAAGGCAGGTCAGGTGGCCATCCCGGACCTAGGGATGGGTGCTATAATTGTGGAGTGAGTCATTACAACTCCAATTGTCCGCAACGTACCCCTGCACAAAGAGGAGCATATCAGCAAGGAGCCCCTCAACATCAGATTCATGCTGCAGTCGACAATTGTCAAGCTGATTTACAGGCCACACCTATCCAGATTACGGGTAAGCTCTTTGGACAAATAGTTTCTATTTTAATAGATACAAGAGCTACTGAATGCTTTATTGATCCAAACGTAATTTCTAGAATATATGTTAAACCTGGTTATATTTCAAATTCATGGATGGTTCAGTATGGAAATTGAGCAGAAAAGAGGGTAGGTACTTGTCTATTTTGCAGTGAATTAGAACTTCCCAGTTTCCAAACCCAAGTTAACCTTTATGTTGCACCACTAGGATCATATGATGTGATCTTAGGTATCAATTGGTTGACTGAACATAAAGCCATAGTGAACTGTGAAGATAAGGTCATTAGTTGCATTGATGATTTTGGGAATTCCGTTGAAATTTTTGGATCTCAAAAGCCTCTTGAATTGAAATATATTTCAGCAATGTAACTCAAGAAGGCCCAAAGAAAAGGATGTTCCATCATTGCCATCATGGTAAATGATTTGAATAATATTGAGAAAAGTCCTAAGGATTATCCTATCCTTGCAGAGTTCCTAGATGTCTTTCCAGAAGACCTTACCAAATTACCACCTAAGAGAGAGTTCGATTTTACTATAGAACTCTTACCTGGAACAGAGCCGCAATCTAAAGCTCCATACAAAATGACAACAACAAAACTATATGAGCTTAAGGCTCAATTGCAAGAGTTGCTTAGGCAAGGTTTTATTAGACCAAGTGTATCCCTGTGGGGTGGACCGATGATCTTTGTAAAGAAGAAAGATGGTACTTTGAGGTTATGCATTGATTATAGGATGTTGAACAAAGTAACTATAAAAAACAATTATCCTCTACCAAGGATAGATGAATTATTTGATCAAATGAAGGGTGCATTTGTATTCTCAAAGATTGATCTTTGATCCGGATATCATCAGTTAAGGATTAAGGATGAAGACATTCCTAAAACTGCATTCCGAACAAGGTATGGGCACTATGAATTCACAGTTGTACCATTTGGTTTAACCAATGCCCCAATAACATTCATGAACCTTATGAACAATATTTTCAGAGAATACTTGGATGATTTTGTTTTAATCTTCGTTGATGACATATTGATGTATTCTAAGAATGAAGAAGAACATAAGAAGCACCTGAGGATAGTTTTGCAATGATTGAGAGATCATAAGCTTTACGTGAAATTCTCTAAGTGTGCCTTCTTACAGGAAAAGGTGCAATACTTAGGTCATGTCATATCCGCTGAAGAAATTTCAGTTGATCCTGCAAAGATAGAAGCAATAGTAGATTGGCCAACACCCAAGAACGTTTCAGAAGTTCAAAGTTTTATGGGACTTGCAGGATATTATAGAAAATATGTGGAAGGGTTTTCTAGGACAACAACACCAATTACCTCACTTCAGAAAAAGGAAAAAAGGTTTGAATGGACTGAGAAGTGTGAGGAATCATTTCAACTCCTGAAGCAGAAATTGACAACAACACCAGTATTAACTATACCAGATCCCAATGGACATTTTGTATTAATTACAGATGCCTCTGGTGAAGGTGTGGGAGTAGTGTTGATGCAAGAAGGAAAGGTGGTTGCATTTGAATCACGAAAGCTAAAGCAATATGAGATGAATTATGCTCCACATGATTTAGAACTTCTAGCTATTGTGCATGCATTGCAAATGTGGAGACATTACCTTTTAGGGAATCCTTTTGAGCTAAAAATGGATCATTTAGGATTGAAGTATATTTTTACACAACCTAACCTAAATGCAAGACAAGGAAGGTGGCTTGAATTTCTAAGTGATTATGACTTTCGTATTGAATATATCAAAGGGAAGGAAAATAGAGTAGCTGATTCTCTCAGTAGAAGAAGACACCTATTGTAGTACCCCTGCCCTAATCAATTTTTAATCTCGGTTTGACCTTGGTTAGTTTATCATAATATAATGATTATAGTCAGGTGTTTTGATTTTAGTGCATATCGGTTTATGTGGTCTTCACACCGATTTGTATGCAAGTTATTAATTCTCCTATTTCATGTTATTATCTCGAGCTAACAATTTCATTAAGTTTATATATGTATGCATGTATGACTCTTGGTTGCAGGAGATTTCAGTTACAATATCGCATGAGTGCAAGGTTCATCTCTGCTTGAATTTGCAGGTTTGAGTGTACCTCTTTGGTTCTTAGATTTTGGATTAGGTGGTCGGGAGATCCTCGTTTGACCATAGTCGTGCTCAAGTGAGCGTTGTCAGCTGTCATCAGTTTTCCCTTTTGGTTGGGTTGCGGGTCATCTGTTTGTTTGGCATTCTTGGGTTGTGTGTTTTGTGTGTATGGTTAAATTGAGCAATTAGTCCTTAGTATTTAATTTGATTAAATATGTGTTTGTGCATTAAATATTAATGGACTAAATTAAACAAGGCTTCTTTATGCGATTATCGTTAATTTGAATTGCTCAATTTAAATTGGGAGTAAGTTCAATTAAATGGTTAATTTTAATGTTAAATTTATTATGTATATGCTGTTGAAAAAGAAAGATTTAAATTTAATTGCAATCGAATTAATTTAATCTTGTTAGCATTTGGGAATAGAAAGGTTAAATCTAGTTATTTGGAAAAATCAATTTTAAAATTGAAAAACAAGCTTAATTTGTTGATATAGTTTTAAAGAATGATTTTTGTGATTTATTTTAAATAAAATATTTTAATTCAAAAAATAAAATTTTTGGTCAAACTTCTCCCATTTAACCTAGGTTTTTGGAAATAAAAAGAAGATTGATATTTTTGGAAAAAAAAAATATTTTTTTTTTGGAAAATATTTTGGATGGAAAATTTGGGGGTTTTGGGAAGAGAGGGAATTTCTTGAGCTAGAGAATGAGGCTCTTCTTCAATCTTGCCAGGATTGCTGAGCCAGGTAGGCCTCTGGTTAATTTCATTGATTTCTTTGTTTTAAAGAAATTGTTATGGATTTATGAAGAAATCTGTTTGTGAAGATTAAAAATCTCATATATTTGGGGAAATGAAAGAGTTGTAATTGTAATTCCAATCCAATCCTCTCTTGTTTTGTTTTCATTCCAAGTTTAGATTATGGTTACTCTCGTTGTTTTTAAAATAAAAAATAAACTTGAGATTGGCTATTTACAATGAAAATTTGTTAAAATTCTAAATTAATGCTTTCAAATTCAAGTTTTAATCAGAGATATCTGCCTGTGGTTGGTGTAGCGTAGAAATTAGGATTCATCAAAATAAGATATATCAATCAAAAACACAAGATATGATAACATAATCAAAAGAATACTCAATGCAAATGAACCTAATTCCAAAGCACATTCAATAGAGGTATGGAAACAAAGCATTCAAAAGTAAAATTATGCAAACCATATGCTTCTTCCATGCGGCTCCATTGTTGTTCTTTCCTCTTCAATAGTTTTGTGGATCTCACCTACAAGTGCTCACACAATTTGAAAGCAAAAAGGCTCAAGAGTACTAGAAACGAAGGTTCGGTAAAAATTCGAGATTCATGAAGGAATTGATTGAAGAAAACATCCAATTTATAGAAGAATTGGATAAATGAGCAAATTAGTATGAAAGAGATTTGAATAGAAATTCAAATCAATAATAGCAAAATTATGACATATCCATGACAAATTGCTATGCAAGGCTTATGACAATTCATGACAAATTTCTATGTCAAGAATTTATGACATTTTATGACAAATTCTATGACAAATTTCTATGTCAAGAATTTTATGACAATTTATGACATTTTATGACAAATTTCTATGTCATTGCCATAAATTTAGGAAAGAAATAGGAGAAAATTGAATTTAAGAATTAAGAAATTAGGAAATTAGAAAATAATGAAAATAGGAAATTAGAAATTGAAAGAAATTAGAAATTAGGATTTAGTGAATTAATTAATAATTTTTCATTTATTAATCAATTCACAAAGAGGAATAATTAGACAATTAAATGAAGATTTAATTGTAATAAGGAAACTTAGGATAAATAAGTAATTTATTTAATCCTAAAGGAAGAAATGACAAATTAGGTTAAATGATTGAATCATGAAACCCTAGAAGACGAATTAGAAATGCGAGGATGATAATTAGGTCTATAATTGACTTGATCATGTTTTGATTTGATAAATGACCAATGCGACAAAATGATTTGATTGATAGATGCGCCAATTGAGACAAATAACGATCGATGACAAATCGGTTGAAAAATGACAAAATTGACAAAATAGATTGCAAGATGACAAGATTAGACATGACCACGATTGATGACAAATCGATCGCAAAATGACAAGATTGAAGGATTGATGATAAATCGACAAGATTGATAAACCGATCGCCAAATGATAAGTTTGAAAACAGGACAAGACCCTAATTAGGATTGACGATGTCCAAAATGATAAGATTGATGATAAAATTGATAAGATTGACAGAAGGACAATGATCGCAAGATTGACAGGATTGATAAGAGGACAATGATCGATGACAAATCGATCGCAAGATTGACAGGATTGATAAAAGGACAAAACCCTAATTAGGATTGATGATGTCCAAATTGATGCGAAATTAGCATGCACATTGATGCAATAAGATAAAATCGATCAAAATCATGACTAGATTATGTTGTTGACAAGACCAAATTTGAGGACGAGATGATTAAAGAACTGTAGAAGAATGACTCGATGTTCACAAATGATAAAAACCAAGTGCGTAACATAGGAGAAATGTTAATGTGACACAAAAACCTAAAATGAGGCAATGCGCAAATGTTAAAGTATGACCTCGCAAGCGTTGACCATTTTTGGGTGTCTACATTTTGCCCCTCTTTGAGACAATGCGATTCTGAGCGTTGTTTCAAAGAACAATAACTAAAATGCCCCAGACAACTGACAATGACATATGCATGCCCCCTCGAGGAATTGGCCGGAAACATGCGGAAAAGAGGCCAATTGATCGATAAAAATGACAGGATCGAACGGACTGACAATCGGAGATCGGATGCATGAAGGACAATCAATTTAATGTGCACAAGACCACGACCAACATAAGATGGAGAGGATGCACGTCCATCTATGCAATGACAAAGAGCTATAAATGGGACCAAGAGGGTGAAAATGACTCATTTGCAGTAGCTAAAGAGGAGGATTTGTTGCTCTGGACAAGGACACTTGCAGAGAGATGGTGAACATGCCAACGACGGATCACCTTGGAGAACGTGTACGCACATTCAGACGACCGGAGAACGCAGGAGCAGCGGTATGTATCTCAAAAACCCATGTTTTTGATTTCATGAATTTTGATGGCTTACGGGACATTGCGGGACCCACAGGAGGCACCAAAATGGACATCTGCGCTTGTGTCATCTAAACCTACGCTTGTGTAAGGAGTTATGCGCTTGTGTATGAATACACAAGCGCAATTCATCTAACACAGGCGCAAGTTTCGCCAACACAGGCGCAAGTTGTCATAAAAACCCTAGTTTTGAGGTGAAAGTGCATGCAAATGACCTGACAGGGGGGGGGAAGGGTAGGATAGGGTAATGTGGATGAAAAACACCCTAATGTGATCATGAAAATGAAGACATGCAACCTGGAGGAACAAACCCTAAAACTGACAAAATGATGCCCCGATTGTGATGCAGAGTCGACAATATCCATTGATCGCACGGGAGAATCGACCGGACTGTTTCATGCTACGACATAGACTCAGGAGCACAGAGAGAGACACATTAGCTGGACTGGGATTGTATTACATCACATATATGCCCGAGATTAGGGCAAACACAGGATTGCTTACCGCATTGGCAGAGCGATGGCATTCGGAGACTTCCTCATTCCATTTGGCGACTGGCGAGGCGACAGTGACTCTAGAGGATGTATGGCGCATCCTCCGCATTCCTATACATGGGGAGATGATAGAGTACGACCCAGTGACAGGGAGAGATGTGTTATGCAGATTGTTTGAGTGTGACGCAGAGGATCTAGACATTGTCGAGAGGGAGATTCGGTGGGAGACTATGGCAGCCGAGTATGAGCAGCGATGTGTGGTGATAGCAGTGGTGATAGCATGTCTTCTGGCAGGTGACAGACGAGGACATGGATTCCCTATTGGTTGGGGAAGAGTATTAGAGCAGATGGTGACAGAGGGGACAGTGTATGCATGGGGACCATGTGTACTTGCTATGTTGTATTTCCAGCTACATCAGATAGCGTATCAGGGAGTGCAGACACTGAGTTGTGGAGTCACATTGCTTCAGGTATGGGCATTCGAGCATATTGCCACATGTCGGCCGATTACAGATAGACAGGTGGTACCACACCGACCATACGTGTACAGCTATGGTGGAGCACTGAGACAGGGTCCTTTTGGATACATATTATACTGGCGACATGAGCTAGACAGACTTAGGGAGTTCATATGGAGGCCATATCTAGATTGCCCCGGATGGTCAGATGATCATGAGGAGTTACCATACTGCAGACAGGAGAGGTACTTGATTGGGCGACCAATGAACCGCCAGAGAGTGATTGAGTTATACCTTCCAGAGAGAGTTCGGCGACAGTTTGGAGAGACACAGGATGTTCCTTGGAGGACTGCATGCTTTGCTCGATCTCACCGAGAGACGAGTTAGTGGGGTAGTATGATTCAGCCACGTATAGCATATGCCGACTTTGCACAGTTACAGCAGAGACAGTGGGATTGGATGTCAGATGTGGTAGATGCTGGGACTACAGAGGAGTATGAGACATGGTTCGCACAGCAACGGCCAGTGCCTTTGACCGATTCGGATATTCCAGTACCGAGGAGACAGGAGGACTTCCCACTCACAGGAGAGGAGGGAGATGATGAGGACGAGGAGGATGACGAGGCTGATGAGGATGAGGGTGATGGGGAGGATGACGGAGCTGATGGAGGTGATAGGGAGGATGAGGGAGATGATGGTGGGGAGGATGATGAGGAGCCAGACACAGCGGATCAGGAGACTTTGCAGGATATTCCCATAGAGCCAGAGATAGCTAGGACAGAGGAGATAGACATGTATCGGGCTACCATAGCGAGCCAGCAGGATTATATTGCAATATTGGAGAGACAGCATGAGCAATTCAGAGCGGAGATAGCCAGACTCACAGAGGCTCGGGATACAGCCATAGCTCAGGCACAGCGAGAGGGACAGAGAGTCGCTGAGTTCATTGGGTCGATCAGGGATGCCAGTGCACGGGAGATGGCACAGATGCTAGTAGAGACCGGCGAGGAGAGACTGTACTGGAGGACACTATATGAGGGTGCAGTTCCACCAGAGCGGAGAGCACCTTCATATCGGGCACGATCAAGGACAGAGAGCAGGTCACGCTCTCGGAGGTCATTGAGCAGCATAGGAGGGAGTGGACCGATGAGACCACCGCAGCCAGGACCAGGACCAGGTACATCATCTGCGAGACATGGCAGAGATGAGGAAGACAGAGGGAGCACCCAATGACAGAGGCACGTGCTCCGTATGACAGACAATAGACATCATGTAGTTTGATATGTTGTAGTCAGCCTGCGGGCCATACTGAGGACAGACAGTCCGATTTTGTACTCCGATATTATTATGATATGTGATATGATATGCATCGATATGATGGATGCAATATGTTATGACTTATGGTTTTTTTGCATGTATGGATGACTTATGCACTGGTTTATGAACATGTATGGATGCATTTTTATGTATTTTTGATGCATTTATGAAATGAAAAAAATGCTTGATGTAATATGTAATGGAATGAAAATGCATTGACCAAATGTATGCAGGACACAATATGGTTTTGGATATCGGAGCACTAGACCGAACTGATTATCCGACCGGACGGAAGAAGTGTTAGTAAGAAGAAATAAGACAGAGGACAATTAGAGATGATGAAAATTTGCTTTCAGTAATGCACTTTGTAGGTGAGAACCTTTATTTTTATTTAGCAAAACGAATGCGTAGCATCATGGCATTGAAGGCCAGAGCTGAAATGCAACCCGATTTGCGAAAGACAGACACAGCATAGACAAGCGACAATCACAATCAAAGAAAGAAAAGGATCATGAGCCATCCCAGTCACTCTAAATCACTCAGTGACATCATCGAGCAACATAGGAACATGATCGAAGCCAAAGATAAATCAATAAAAAGATAAGACTCACAAATTCAAGCAAATCAAACAAACATCTTGATCTTCATTGTCAAAAGTTGAACATGCTGATAGGACGATCATGCTGTCTGGTTTCAGGAAATGAGGTACCCCGTCTAAGACAGGACACAGTCTGGTTTCGAGTATACCACACCCTGTATAAGACCCATGATAATGTGTCAAGGACAAATGATTTTGATGCTGATATTCGAGTGATAAGACAATTTTGATCAGTTTGAATGTTTGAGTTGACTGAAAAGGTTCATCTATTAACGCATGATTTCATTAAAGCACAGTGTTTGGTTGCAAATTGTTGGATGTATACGTAGTGAGCTGTCGATGCACAAAGGGAATACTTTATTGCAAAATGTTTGTTTTTTGGGAGTTTTATACTTTTTGTGTTCTTTTTTTCAGGACCTTATTCAATTTTTTTGATCTTTTTTCAAGACATTATTCAATTTTTTTTGGAATTTTTTCAGGACATTTATTCAATTTTTTTTTTGGAATTTTTTCAGGACATTTTTCAAATTTTTATGGATTTATTTCAGGATATTTTGAGATTTTTATGAATTTTTTTCAGGACATTTTGAGATTTTTATGAATTTTTTCAGGACATTTTGAGATTTTTATGAATTTTTTCAGGACATTTTGAGATTTTTATGAATTTTTTCAAGACATTTTGAGATTTTTATGAATTTTTTCAGGACATTTTGAGATTTTTATGAATTTTTTCAGGACATTTTGAGATTTTTATGAATTTTTTCAGGACATTTTTCAATTTTTATGCTCTAGTGATTGATCATGACGAGGGAAAAACACCCAATGCGCACTTGAAAAACACATAAACCAGGACCAAAACATATGTACAAGACACTGGAATAAGCAAGACAGTGATGTTGACCAATAACAGGTTTGGAATAAAACATTGGGTTGAGTGAACAATAAGCATGATAACTGGCCGAGAGAAAGCATGGCGAGAAGTCATGATAGATGACGGAGCAATAATCTCATTACTCATGGCGCCTGATTCATGTAGCGTAGAAATTAGGATTCATCAAAATAAGATATATCAATCAAAAACACAAGATATGATAACATAATCAAAAGAATACTCAATGCAAATGAACCTAATTCCAAAGCACATTCAATAGAGGTATGGAAACAAAGCATTCAAAAGTAAAATTATGCAAACCATATGCTTCTTCCATGCGGCTCCATTGAATGTGCTTTGGAATTAGGTTCATTTGCATTGAGTATTCTTTTGATTATGTTATCATATCTTGTGTTTTTGATTGATATATCTTATTTTGATGAATCCTAATTTCTACGCTACATTAATTGGTGAACCCGACGTGAAATACTAACCTTCTAACCATCTTACTGTGTTTTGGAGTCCTTCTAAGCTGATTTGCAGGTCAAAACTCAAAAACAGGGCCGTGCAGTGCATTCTGGACACATCCTGCGCCTGTGTAAAGCATCTTGCGCCTGTGTTGAAGAGTCTTGCGCCTGTGTCAAGACATCTTGCGCTTGTGTTTGACAACCTGCGCTTGTGTACTGTCTTCTGCGCTTGTGTAAAGTCCAGATCAGAGGGTAAAAAAAATGCAGTTTACTTGAAATTTTTGATGTTTTTGCATTCTGTTTTCTGTGTTTTGGATTTTGGTACTGATTATTTGTGCAGGATCTTGGCTTACGCATGACAAAGACTAAAAATCAAATTACTAACGTGTGTTATGCAGATTCGATGGTCAAAGACTATAAATCAAACTTCTGACATGTGTTTTGCAGGTTGCCTTGGAGAAACAACCAAATTGTGTGTTTGAGTTTTCTAATTAGGCACTTAGTGATTTTTTTAAATAGGTTGGAAATGAACCCTTGTTTGCTTTGTTTTCTAAGTATGACATTGGAGTAGGAGAGTATGCTCTCATCCTTCATAGGGTGATCAGAAATCCAGATCTTCAATACCATGCTTGTCTTGTTGATTGTTTGTTTCCATTAGAGGGCCTGCCTTCCCGACCACTTTGCTTTAGCAAGCAAGTGATAATCGTGAGAAGGGAACGACCCAAAGTGAGTACGGCTAGAATTCCTGGGCATTCTAACTCACTATAAACAAATACCTGATGAGCGAAAGCTTTGAAGGAAGTGTTACGTGGGAATTGTAGTTACTTGGGAAGTGATGCCCCTTGAAACTCTTTCTCATATCAACATCTAAGTAGGGCCTCTTGGTCTAAATCGCGCTTGCGTGACTACATTTGTTGGTATCTTGATGGGCTTAATGTCTCAATCATGCTTGCATGACATCAAGGAGTAATGCTTAACAGAAATCCTTACTACATACCTTGTTTTTAGAAGCCAAAAACCCTTCTAGTTGCTTGAGAAGGACAAATTCGGATACTTGGAAGAGATACTAAGTTCGCCATGGGGAGATTCCATGGGAACTGATGCTTGGCTGCCCTGAGAAGTGAGTGCCGTGGAGGGGAGCCCGTGGGGTCAAGCATCTATGTATTCTCCTTGAATCCCATAATGAGTCTACCTCTCAAGTACCTAATGTCTTTGCCTACCATAAGAAATGTGGAAATGAGCATGATTGTCTTGAGTCTAAGTTGCAATATCTTGTATTCTTTGATTGTCAAAAGTTGAATACCATTTCAAGAACAAGCACATTGATATAACATAAGATCAAACACCAAAGACATTCATCCAACAAACATTCAACAAGATTCAAAGATCATATTCCTAAAGCATGGTTATCCAACAATGTTCAAAAACTTGTCTCAACTCTTATGTCACTTACATTTAGGTTCATCCTAGGTTGCATTTTTCAAAGTCATTATCAAGTATCAAGGTTAAGTTTCATCTAAGTCATACTTCTTTTGCATACCAATAAAAGTCATCCATTTACATGAGTCCCCTTGCATAAGAGTAATATCATTTCATAATTAAACCTTAGGTTTCATCTTAGGTTGACATTGTTATACATTTGCATTTGCATAGCCCAAGTCTCTTCATTAAGCCTAAGTCATTGTCATATCATATTAAGATCACTTGCATATTAATTGTCCCTTTGCATATAGTCTCAAAACCTAGGTCTTGTCATACTTAAGCAATCCAAATCTTTGATAAACCCCAAGTCATTGTTAAGAAGTCTAGACCTCATCAAGTCTTTTGTCCTTTTTGTCATCAATATCATTTCGTCAAACCTAGCTTAGTATCCAAGCATATAGGTGAGACATTGTTAATTTGTCCTTTTGTCACTTGGTCCTTTTGTCCTTTGAGGTCTAGGTATCATTTCAATTTCCTAAGGGTCCATCTCTTTAGATTTGCATTCAAAAGTTTATCAAGATCTTCAAAAACAACCAAAAACATAGATTGCATTTTCATATATTTAGTTTGCATTTAGTTGCATATCATATATTACCCTTGAAAAATTCCAAAAATATTGCATTTGCATAAGTGACATGCCTGTTGAGACAAGATCAAGATCTAAGAAGATGAGTGAACCAATGTATCAATCCATGGATAACATAGCAAATTCGCAGTTTCAAACTAGTCAAACAATGCAAGTTGAAGGTTCATTAAACACATCTCTACCACCATATGGAACGGTTCAACTCGGACCACCACCATTATATGAACCATTGTTTGTACCTATGAAACCAGGACATGGGAGTGTTCCACCAACTCCAAGAGGAAGTGCACCTTTTAATTGGGATCAACCAAATTTGCAACATGATATACGAACTCAAACACTGTATGAAGATCAAACTCTTTCACAAGGATTCGGTTCAGACCAAGGTATTCAACAAGAAATGAATCCAAATGTCCAACCAGATTCTTCATCTGATTCTGATGCCTCTGATGAGGTTGACATGTTCCTTCAAGATCCAAAGGTAATAAAAAGGATGGATAAATTCCTGAGCAAAGTTTTTAAAACGTATCCTCAAAAGTATCTTCACATGATGAGTGATATGGTTCCCTTAAATGAACCAATTAATGTGCAAACACAACAAGGCAGTGAGCCGTTAAGTTTCTCTTCGCATCTCAATGAAGAAAATGTGCAACAAGAGCTTCAATCTACATTGATGAGCAAACGTACTTCAAAGGCATTGTCAGTGACTATTCCTCAAAAGTCATTGTTTGAGACGATAAATAATCCATTATTTAATACAACGCCTGCAATACAAGATCAAATGAAGACTATGCAAATATCGACAGCAGTTCCTCAACAAGAAGTGGTTCCTCATATGCATAAAATTGGATCAACATCCAAGATACAAGAAAGTTTCACAACTGGAATGCCTAATGTCAATAATGTCCAAAGCACTTCCATGATGCAACAAAGTTCTTATGTATCTTTGTCAAACACTATTGCGACAAATCCTTCGATAATGGCTACACAAAGAGCTATGGATAGTGGTTTTCACCATCAGCAATTGTTGCAACAATTGAGTAATACGCAAAAGGTACAACCAAATGTGCAAACAAATGATGTGCAACAACAACAATGTCACATTCGACAAGAAATTGCAGCGCCTTCGGCACCATTACAAGTTAACACAAACTTGCAACAATCACAAGCGATTGGACAAACAACACAGCAAGTTAATGTAAGTGCTATACCCCATCCTAAGGAGAAGCAACGAAAATCATCTAAACAAGCCTTTTTACAAATGATTGGATATACTCCGCGACAACAATTGGAACAAAGTCAACAAATTCCAACTCATCAACACCAACAATATGTGCCGCAATATGTGCCAAGACAAACAAGTTATCCTACTTCACAACCGCAAGTGGTGCCTATGCAATATCAACAACCTACTCAATTGCAATATCAACCTGGGCTCCAAGAGGCACAACAACAAAGTCAATATCAAGGCATAGCACAACCGCAACAACAAGAAAAGTACCAAGAACTTTATATGCAAGAGACGCCAAAAATGGCCATGGCGGAGTATCAACAGCCAATCGGAAATACAATATATCAACAAAGAATACCAACTGGGATTAATGATGAACTTCTACAATCTGATACAATTGCGCAACAACTTGAGATGTTGCGACGAAAAATTGATGCATTAGAAGCTAAAGGAACAAAGAAGTTGTATACAGATCAAGATTTATGTCCTAATCCCTTTGACAAGAGTGTATACATGCCTCCATTCCCCAAGCATTTTGAGGCACCCCACTTTGAGAAATATAGAGGGAATGGCAATCCAAGAGATCATATTCGAGCATTTTACGTAGCATGCACAGAAGTAAGCTATGAGGAGACATATTTAATGCGATTATTTGCACGAAGTCTTGCTGGACAAGCTATGGATTGGTATTCACATTTGCCAGGAAATATAAAGACTTGGTCAGAACTGGCACAAAAGTTTATATCTCATTTCGCGTTCAATATCGATAGCGATGTGACTATGTCGGATTTATGCAATACCAAACAAAAGCAAGGTGAACCATTAGTGACCTTTTTGCAACGATGGCGAAGTTTGTATAGTCGTTCTTCTCTCGATATACTTGAAGAACAGCAAGTGAATCTGTTTATCCAAAATCTAGTCCCAGAAATGATGTATGAGCTAAAATTGAAAAGTCCTAGTACTATAGAAAAACTCATTAAGAAAGGAATGAATATTGAAGCAGCTCTTGTAGCTAAAGGAATTATCAAGCTCAATAAGGACAATGACAACACAAATTATTCAGGGGATAGAAACAGATTTTGGTATAAGAACAAGAACGTCACTAATGATGGTGTTGTTGATGCGAGAGTGGTAAATGCAAATCAACCCCCATTCACAATCAAGAAGTTGAGTATTCCTAATATGTCGACTATGGAACAAAATCAAGTACCTAGGAACAATGTTACTCAACAGTTGCAGCATGCTCAACAGTCGCAATATCAACAACGCGCTCAACAGCCGCAATATCAACCGCATGCTCAACAGCTACAATATCAACAACATGCTCAACAACAGTATGCTCAACAATGCAATCAACAACAAGGCCAACAACAAAATCAACAACACAAACCCTTTCGATCGCGGGATGGGCCTCCTCGACAGTTTACACCATTGGGAGAGCCTATCGAATCAGTCATGAAGCAATTAATACAAGCGAAGTTTATCAAACTACCAGATATTAAGGCAGAACCAGCGGAAAAACCGCATTGGTGGAATGATAATGCGTACTGTGAATATCATCGGTCTAAAGGACATAAAACCGCTTCATGTTTTCAATTAAAACATATGATTCAAGATTTATTGGAACAAGGAGTAATTGAGATAGATCCAACCCATCCGACCTCTAATACTGATCATACTATTTTCAAAACTCCTTTGCTTGATCATGACAAGGGTAAAGCGTCTTCTTCCAATTCTGCTCAAACGGCTAATTATGCAAATATCAGTTATCACAATGTCATTAATTGTTTTCATGCGTCAAATGAGTATGTGTCTACCTTGAGAATAAAAGGACAAGATCCTTCTTGTGCAGTCACCACTCGTCGATCCAAAATAGTCGTAAAAGGAGCCCCTGTAGCTCCTCCCAAACCAGTGCCTGCGGGTCAGTATAATCTTTTGGATCATCTAGGAAAAACACCTGCACAAATATCCATTCTAGAGTTGTTGAAAATGTCTCCCATGCATCGTGCAGTCCTAGATAAAGCTTTGACTGAGTCAACTGTCCCGACAGATATTGATGTTGACCAATTTCAAGCGCGGATTGGACATTTAGCCATTTCCCAAAGTGTCGCATTTTTCGACGGCGATATCTCACCTGACAAGCTTCCCCATAATGACCCTTTGCACCTAGAAGTCTTTGTCCACAATTGCAAAATCCGGCGAGTCCTGATAGATGGCGGAGCAGGTCTCAATATCTGCACCTTAAGAGTGGTCATTGGCCTCGGATATTCACAAAATGACATAGATGCTTCCAAAAGGATAACAATCAAAGCCTATGATGATGCTGAACGCCCATCCAAAGGGATAATTGTCTTGCCCATCAGAGTTGGTCCAGTGACGGAAAACACTTTCCTACAAGTCCTGGACCTTGATCTCCCTTATAATATGATCCTTGGCCGCCCATGGATCCATGCCATGAAAGCAGTTCCGTCCACTTATCATCAATGTCTAAAATATCCTTACAACGGAACTGAGATAACCATTCCAGGAGACCCTAATCCATTCCAGTTCTGTGCTACCCTAAAAGATACTCCTCAGCGGCAAATACCAGTCAATACAGAAGCCAAATCAGACAGTTATGTGGATCCCAATGCATTGTTGGATGCTGTCAAAGGAAAACTGAAGATACAAGACCAAGGGTGTGGAGAATATTCAATGGACCAAACATTCCTCATTGGGAATTTGCCGATGTCTCCAAAGTCATATGGAAAACCGCATTTATTGCAAAAGGAACCCAAGGTCGTTATTCAATATCAGCCTCCCACTACATTTGCAAGATGGGGAGAACTTGACAAAGAAACTATAGATGATGACGCCATAGATTGGCTCTATAAGGATCCAACTGAAACTCCACCTGTCAAGTTGCCAGTGGAATTATACGGCAAAGGATTTACTATGCTGCAGAAGAAAGGATATGATGGATGCAGTGGCTTAGGCTTAAAAAACAACGGAAGGCTAGAACCCATCATACCTGAGAGGCGACCCCTGACTTTAGGGTTAGGTTTTGTACCGTTACGAATTGGATCCACATCTACCAAAAGGTCCACGTGTCGAAAAGGGCGTGATTCTGATGATGAAATAACACCTGAGGTTACCCAACCAGAGACTGATTCTAATGACTGGGAGTGGAGTTCCTTTTCTTCCAGCTCCTATGCCCTTGACAATATCTTCATTGACCCTGACAACTTGCCTATGGAGGATAAACATGAAATAACTCCTCTTCCAAAAACCTGTCCTCATGCTTGGATCGAGTCATTTTGGGATCCCAGCTCCGAATCCGACACAAGCAGTTCGGATAGTGACACCACGGACATTCACATTTTTACCATATCCGCCCATTCTATCCTTACAATCGATGATGACATGCCCCTCATATATCCCCAACTTATCCAATATGACCAACAAGAACCGCTCACGTTGGACTGTTTTCAGAATGATGAAGCAATTGCAGAGTTCCTGGGACTACGGGAAGGTATACCACAAGGCGACCATAAGGCAGGCTTTGCTATTGACCTGGATTCAACGACATATTTTGGGGAGTCAACTCCCTCTTCCAGTCATGAAAAAGAAAAAGAAAAAGAAAAAGAAAAAAATCAAAAGAATAGATCTTTGAGTGAAAACCGTAAGGCGCTCTCTGATCGTGCAAAAGTAAAAATAAAAGACGTACCTACGGGTGAAAACCTTTCTGAGGCGCCCAAAGGTGGAAGAGTGGACGTACCCCTATCAATTCAGGACAAATCCACATTGTTGGTAGAGATGGCCGAGGAAATCAATTTGGGTACACCTGATAACCCTAAGGTCATTCACTTTGCTGCCTCCTTGTCAAAACAAGAGAAGATTGATTTTATTAATTTCTTCCTAGAGAAGAAGATCAGCTTTGCGTGGTCTTATGCAGATATGCCTGGCCTTGATCCAGAGTTAGTCCTTCATCATTTGCCACTGAAACCAGGTGCTAAGCCTGTCAAACAAAAACTTAGAAAAATGCATCCTCAAGTGGCTCTTTTGGTCAAAGTGGAATTGAAAAAATTGCTAGATGTGGGCTTCATTAGACCTATTGATTACGCAGACTGGATTTCAAATCTAGTGCCAGTTAGCAAAGTAACTGGGGGCATCCGCATCTGCACAGATTTTAGGGACCTGAATAAAGCATGTCCTAAGGACGATTTTCCATTGCCAAACATAGACATCATAGTGGACATGACGGCTGGATATGAGATGCTTTCACTAATGGATGGTTTCTCCGGCTACAATCAAATCCGTATTGCACCTGAAGATCAGCATAAGACTGCATTCACCTGTGCTTGGGGCACCTATTGTTGGAACGTGATGCCCTTCGGTCTGAAAAATGCCGGTGCAACATATCAAAGAGCAATGACGACAATCTTTCATGATTTTATGCATACTTTGATGGAGGATTATGTGGATGACTTGTTGTGCAAATCTGTCACCAGAAATAGTCATCTAGCCATCTTGGGCCTAATCTTTGACAGAATGGAGACCTACAAACTCAGGCTTAATCCAAAAAAGTGTGTCTTTGGTGTTACAGCTGGAAAGTTGCTTGGATATATTGTTTCCCACCGAGGCATTGAGGTCGACCCCGCCAAGGTCAAAGCAATCATGGATATGCCTCCACCTTCCAACCTCCGACAATTAAGAAGACTGCAAGGCAAGCTCCAGTCAATCCGTCGTTTCATAGCTCAGTTGGCCGACAAATGTCATCCATTCCAACATCTATTGCACAAAGGTGTCACTTTTAAATGGACTGAGCAATGTCAATCAGCCTTTCAAGCTCTTAAAGATTATTTGTTGTCGCCGCCTATCCTAATGCCTCCTATCGAAGGCAAGCCATTCTTATTGTACATCTCTGCAACTGAAACAGCATTAGGAGTTCTTTTGGCTCAACAAGATGAGAATGGCAAAGAAAGAGCTATTTACTATATCAGCCGGACACTGGTAGGCTATGAGCTAAATTATTCAACTATTGAGAGGGCATGCTTAGCAGTGGTATTTGCAACACAAAAGCTCCGACATTATATGCTAAGCCATCAAACATTGTTGATTGCCAAAATTGATCCTTTAAAATATTTGCTCAGCCGAGCAGCTTTGACAGGTCGCCTAGCAAAATGGGTCATGATTCTCAGTGAATTTGACATTGAGTATATGGAGCGAAAGGCGATAAAAGGACAAGTCATAGCAGATCAACTAGCAGATGCTCCTATTTCAGACGATCATCCCATGTTGACTGATTTCCCAGATGAATCAGTCTTTGCTCTCACACCATCCAATGAATGGAAGTTATACTTTGATGGGTCTCACACCAAGTTCGGATCCGGCGCAGGTATTTTGTTTGTCACCCCTCAAGGTGATGCTATTCCAAAGTCGTACAAAATAACTTTCCCATGTACCAATAACATTGCAGAGTACGAAGCATTGGTTACCGGACTCCGAGTGGCAGTTCACTGGAACATCAAGCATTTGCAAGTTTATGGAGATTCTCAATTAGTCATCCGACAAGTCAATGATGGCTACGAGACAAAGAATGAAAAGCTTATTCCTTATAAGCACATGGTAGACTTCTTCAAGACCAAATTCACAGCTATCCATTTCAGTCAAGTGCCAAGAATACAAAATAAGTCGGCAGATGCGATGGCTACAATTGCTTCTATGATAAATATGCCGCAGAATATGGACAAGTGTGAATTCCTGGTCGAACAATTGCTAGTCCCCTCTTTTGACATTCCGACTGCTGAGGTGATGTGCGTTCTTGTTGGTCCCAATTCCCCTTGGTACAATGATATATATCAGTATTTGAATTCCCAGACTTTACCACCTAACCTTTCCGCTAACCAACGCCGAGCCTTTATTTGACAAACATCCAAATATGTCATCATCGCCGACACCCTTTACCGTCGTTCTTTTGACCATACCCTCCTCAGGTGTTTGGATTCTGACGAAGCACAAACGGCTTTACACGAGGTTCATGATGGTATATGTGGGGGCCATTTCAATGGTCTTAGCCTAGCCAAAAAGTTGATTCGTGCTGGGTATTACTGGCCCACTTTGGAAAAAGATGTTCATGAATTTGTTAAAAAGTGCTACAAGTGCCAGATTCATGGAGATTATATTCATGCACCAGCTCAAGAGCTTCATTCTATTATATCTCCATGGCCCTTTTCTCAGTGGGGTTTGGATCTTATTGGCAAGATTCAGCCAACATCTGCAAATGGACACAAGTTCATTATTACAGCTACAGAATATTTTACAAAATGGATTGAAGCCATTCCCATGACCTATATCACTGGTGTCCAAATTTCAAAATTCTTGCTAAATTATATCATATGCAGATATGGGGTTCCCCTTGCCATAGTCACAGATAATGGTCGACCCTTCAAGAATAAAGATGTTAAAGAGCTTTGTGAAAAATTTCATATTCAACACCGTTTTTCTACCCCATACTATCCACAGGGTAACGGTCAAGCTGAAGCATCAAATAAAACCATTATCAAGATCCTGAAGAAAGTTGTCAATGACGCTGGCCGAGATTGGCACGTACAGTTAAATCCAGCATTGTGGGCCTATCGCACTTCTATCCGCACACCTACTGGCGCAACACCTTATTCCTTGGTGTATGGTGCGGAAGCCATCTTACCTTTGGAAGTCGAGATTCCATCCTTGAGAGTTTCCTTGCAACACCTGATTAATGATGAGACACACAGAGTCTCTCGGCTGCATCAGCTGGAGATGTTAGATGAAAAACGTCAGACAGCTCTGACACATTTGCAAGCATACCAAAACCGTCTCCGTCGCTCTTATAATAAGAAGGTCAAAGGGTGACACTTCGAAGTGGGAGACCTGGTTTTAAAGGCAAATCCCAAGAATGCACAGTCTATTGACATCATCAAGGGCAAGTTTGAACCCAATTGGGTTGGGCCTTTCATAGTAACTGCCGCCTATGGCTCGGGGGCATATCAGCTTGCGACTCCCGAAGGTGAACCTTTGTCTGATCCTATCAATAGCATGCATCTTCGCAAATACTGGGCATAGTTTTCTGTCAGATATTTCTTCAAATATGATCCTAAAATGCATGAAAAAAAAAAAAAAAAAAAAAAAAATACAAAAAATACAAAAAAAAAAATGAAAAAAGCAAAAAAGCAAAAAAATAAATGATTCGCCCTCTAGTGAAAACCTGGCAAACAGGCGCTTTGGGCAAGTACCATGGTGAAAACCTGGCAATCAGGCACCATGAGTAATGAGATTATTGCTCCGTCATCTATCATGACTTCTCGCCATGCTTTCTCTCGGCCAGTTATCATGCTTATTGTTCACTCAACCCAATGTTTTATTCCAAACCTGTTATTGGTCAACATCACTGTCTTGCTTATTCCAGTGTCTTGTACATATGTTTTGGTCCTGGTTTATGTGTTTTTCAAGTGCGCATTGGGTGTTTTTCCCTCGTCATGATCAATCACTAGAGCATAAAAATTGAAAAATGTCCTGAAAAAATTAATGTAGCGTAGAAATTAGGATTCATCAAAATAAGATATATCAATCAAAAACACAAGATATGATAACATAATCAAAAGAATACTCAATGCAAATGAACCTAATTCCAAAGCACATTCAATAGAGGTATGGAAACAAAGCATTCAAAAGTAAAATTATGCAAACCATATGCTTCTTCCATGCGGCTCCATTGTTGTTCTTTCCTCTTCAATAGTTTTGTGGATCTCACCTACAAGTGCTCACACAATTTGAAAGCAAAAAGGCTCAAGAGTACTAGAAACGAAGGTTCGGTAAAAATTCGAGATTCATGAAGGAATTGATTGAAGAAAACATCCAATTTATAGAAGAATTGGATAAATGAGCAAATTAGTATGAAAGAGATTTGAATAGAAATTCAAATCAATAATAGCAAAATTATGACATATCCATGACAAATTGCTATGCAAGGCTTATGACAATTCATGACAAATTTCTATGTCAAGAATTTATGACATTTTATGACAAATTCTATGACAAATTTCTATGTCAAGAATTTTATGACAATTTATGACATTTTATGACAAATTTCTATGTCATTGCCATAAATTTAGGAAAGAAATAGGAGAAAATTGAATTTAAGAATTAAGAAATTAGGAAATTAGAAAATAATGAAAATAGGAAATTAGAAATTGAAAGAAATTAGAAATTAGGATTTAGTGAATTAATTAATAATTTTTCATTTATTAATCAATTCACAAAGAGGAATAATTAGACAATTAAATGAAGATTTAATTGTAATAAGGAAACTTAGGATAAATAAGTAATTTATTTAATCCTAAAGGAAGAAATGACAAATTAGGTTAAATGATTGAATCATGAAACCCTAGAAGACGAATTAGAAATGCGAGGATGATAATTAGGTCTATAATTGACTTGATCATGTTTTGATTTGATAAATGACCAATGCGACAAAATGATTTGATTGATAGATGCGCCAATTGAGACAAATAACGATCGATGACAAATCGGTTGAAAAATGACAAAATTGACAAAATAGATTGCAAGATGACAAGATTAGACATGACCACGATTGATGACAAATCGATCGCAAAATGACAAGATTGAAGGATTGATGATAAATCGACAAGATTGATAAACCGATTGCCAAATGATAAGTTTGAAAACAGGACAAGACCCTAATTAGGATTGACGATGTCCAAAATGATAAGATTGATGATAAAATTGATAAGATTGATAGAAGGACAATGATCGCAAGATTGACAGGATTGATAAGAGGACAATGATCGATGACAAATCGATCGCAAGATTGACAGGATTGATAAAAGGACAAAACCCTAATTAGGATTGATGATGTCCAAATTGATGCGAAATTAGCATGCACATTGATGCAATAAGATAAAATCGATCAAAATCATGACTAGATTATGTTGTTGACAAGACCAAATTTGAGGACGAGATGATTAAAGAACTGTAGAAGAATGACTTGATGTTCACAAATGATAAAAACCAAGTGCGTAACATAGGAGAAATGTTAATGTGACACAAAAACCTAAAATGAGGCAATGCGCAAATGTTAAAGTATGACCTCGCAAGCGTTGACCATTTTTGGGTGTCTACAGTTGGATATATGGATGTTAATCAATCTTATTTGGCCAATATGCTGTTGGTTTTAGAGAAATTTTCCCTTTTTCAGATCTGGGTATTTTTTGAAATTGCAAATGGGAGAAAACCCATGTTTGCTGGAAAAACAAAAAAAATTATTTATTTATAGTCTCTGCTGAGACTGTGTTTTTGGCTGGGAGCTGTTTTTTTTAACAGTGAATATATTAAAAAAAAATTAAATTAAAAAAAAAAAAATATCAAACCCCCCATCCACGTGGCAGAGTTCCCCCACCACGTGGAGGGGTTTAGCGTGCTCCTTGGGGTAGCATCGTTGCCCTTGGTAGCGTCTGCTACCTTTGGGTAGCAACGCTGCCTAAGGGCAGCATGAGCTACCAAGGGGAAGGGGAAGGGGGCGGGGGCGGGGGGGGGGGGGGCACGTGGGGGTCCACGTGGATACCCTCCCCCCATACTTTTATTATTTTCGTTAAAAAAAAATGTTTTGATTTAATAAATAAAAAAAAAATATAATAATAATTTATTATTATTAAATGTAATTTTTTAATTAAGTTTTAATAAAGATTAATTATGGCATTCAATTAATAAATTACGATTAGTTTGTAATTAATTAATTGTATAAGTGGCAATATACATTAATTAATTTTCAAAATTGTATTTTATTAGTAATGCATATTTTTCTAATTAGATACTTAATTTGTTATTTTGTTATTAATTATTAATTGTTTATATTTTATTAATCGTGGATTAATAAGCGTATATTAATTAATAGTTAATTTTGACATTCTTTTCTATATGCGTAAGGAAATAATTGTTAAGTTAGGAATGGACTATCTTTACTTGGAATCCTTATATGTTTATGTTTCCTTGATCCGTATAGTGTAACTGGGCTTGGAAAAGACGAAATTGGAGAGATTGTTTTGAGCCAGTATGAGAATGATGTTTTATTTGAAGAATAAATATCATATTTAGTTGGTTAAAGTTTATTTAATTTTATTTATGTGAATTGGGTTTAAGAACTCATAATGATGCATTTATGTATGTTCGATGCAATTGAACCTTAGAGAGTTAGTAAACCAAGAACAACCTATACTTAGATGAAGTAGATAACTGCAATCTAACTTAGATCATTTAGAAAACTTGATTGGCATTTAATGTTTAAATCAATTCGGAAAAGATTGTATCTGTTGGTAATTGCCTATGCAAGTTTAATTTTTGTATTCGCTTTTGCTTAAGTAATGGCAAGCCTTGATTTGTTTGATTGGACCCTTTCGTATGGTTGATTTGGGTACTCATTTCTGTCCTTGGTTTCGAGTTGACTGTTATTTTGTTGTGGTGTTGTATTGGTCATATCTGTTATGTGGGTGTCGAATGTTGATTCGTGGTTGACCATAGTTGGTCAAGTCTCTAGTTAGAGTACCGTTAGTAAGTGTACCTCTTTTGAGTCGTGTTTGACCAGATAGTTGTTCCCTCCTTTTTGAACTCCGTTTGCTTGACCATGTGTGTTCCTTGGTTTCTGAGGTCGCTTGAGTATAGTCTAGTGTTGTATGGGAAAGTGGCTTTCGATTGGGGGCTGCGCCCAAAGTGGCTGCTGGGTAACCCATCGAAAGTGAGTCTAACAAGTGATAACCTAACAGTAGATTAAAATGTTAATCTCTGAGTAAGATAATTATGCCTCACACATGGGACGAGTGCTAACACAGACTCGACATGCTGTGAGAAGGCTTGAAATGACAAACCATCATCCTTGTCTTCACGAAAGGATGTGTGGGTCCACATGAGGCTTGGATGGGCCAGAGGTTTGGTTTAGGTTGCCAGGGTAACCCAGTGGATGGGGTCAGAACCTATGAAGACCTACCATGGTAAACATACCAGGTTGTGTGATGACACTTGTCCCTACGTTTGCTAGTGTGTGGTTGTATGGTCTTGATAGGAGCACCTTTTGTGGAGTCGTCCTGTTGTTTATGCCCTTGTGAGAACCTGATTTCATGCTAGACCTTGGGTTGCGATGACTCAGTTTTGTGGATGCTCTAGTGGACCTTTGTATTAGCTTCAATTATGTTCAGCTGGATCCTTTCCTTTTCAGGGATCGTTTATGTATTTATTGACCGATGTGGTCGTTTGTATATTGGCTATGTTTCACCTTGATGGTAGGATTGTAAATAATGAGAACCTAATGTACTCTTAACTTTATTAATTATCAGAGGGGTCTTGCAGTTGAGCAAACCCAGAGATGTAGCCCTTTAGGGGTGAACTTGGAGATCATCTTGGTGTTATGTGATGCTTTTGTTCTTATGTTTCATGTTTAGTGTTAGCATGTATGAATGACATTTTGATAGAATGTATAAGTGGATAAGATGAAATTAATTTTAAATGCATGTATGCAGTCCTCTCTTGAATGCAGTAAATTGGAACATGAAAGAATGTAGCTTAGGATAATGGAATATATTCAGTTATTGTTAAGGAAATCATGGAAATATCTCATTAGTTTATGATAAAATTCAAGTGTTGTTAAATTAGATGCATGACTTAAATTCTAATGAAAGTTTGAATGAAGGGTATAGATAAAACTTAATGGATGAACCTGATGTTGTGAACTATATTTTCATCTATTTGAAAGAAATTATCCTTGTTTAAGAATTATCTCGTTATAAGATAATTAGCTTATTGGATTTATTAGTGTGAGTTAAGTTAAATGTGTAATTAAGTAATCAGATTGGGAAACTCTTTAGGTGTTAGTTGATGTCTTCTACTATGTAATCTAAACTTTGATATCTTGTTGTATCTTAATGTTGTGTTTATCTTTAAAAATTTTTATTGCACTCTATTCTTGTGTTTTAGCTTTATCCCTTCGGTGTTTCCTGGCGGGGCATTACACCCATCTGCTATGGTTACAATGAAGACAAACTTGAAGCAACAAGTGTTGCAGAATCTTCCAGAAGATGAACATTATCTAAGAGTTAAACAAGCCTTGGAAAGAGACTCTTCATATCATCGTTATGATGGATATGAGATAGAACCAGAGGGTATTTTGAGGTACCAAGGAAGGATGTACATACCCGAAGGGGGAGAGTTGAGGAAGTTGATATTACATGAGATGCACAATACACCTTATTCAGGACACCCTGGAATAACAAAGATGGTAGCTGATCTGAAATCCTTGTATTTCTGGCCTAGACTCAAAAAAGAAGTGGTTGAGTATGTAGCACAATGTTTGGAATGTCAAAGAGTAAAAGCTGAACATGTTATACAAGAATACAAGTGGCAGATAATTAGTATGGATTTTATACAAGGATTACTGATGAGCAAGAATAAACATGACACTATCTTAGTAGTGGTGGATAAGTTGACTAAAGTTGCACATTTCATACCTGGGAATCTCAAGGATGGATCATTTGTTCTTGCCAAGAAATTTGTGCAAGAATTTTTTTGGTTACATGGTGTTCCAGAAACCATAATATCTGATAGGGATACCAGTATGACTTCCATATTTTGGACAATATTGAATGCAGCATTGGGAACAAGGCTAAATTTTAGTTCAACATATCATCCTCAGACTGACGGCCAAACAAAAACGGCTAATTAGGTAGTGGAGGATCTTTTGCGAATGTATTGCATGGATCAACAGTACAAATGGGAGGAGTACTTGCCCTTAGTTGAATTTTCTTATAACAACTCCTTTCATGCATCATTAGGGATGGCGCATTTTGAAGAACTCTATGGGTGAAAGTGTCACACACCTATCAGTTGGGATAGACTAGAGGATAGGATCATTATTGGTTCAGATTTACTTAAGGAAATGGATGAGCAAATGGTGTTGATTAAGAGTAGGTTGAAGGAAGCAACTGATCGATAGAAGAGTTATGCAGACCGAAACAGAACTTATAGACAATTTTTCTGCAGGAGATAAAGTCTTTTTGAGAGTCAAACCTCATAAGAGCTCTATCCCGTTTGGAAAATCATCAAAATTGGCTCCAAGATATGTGGGACCCTTTGATGTACTGGAGGTTATCAATCTAGTTGCTTATAGATTAGCTTTACCCCCTGCTTTAGCTCGAATCCATAATGTGTTTCATGTGTCTTTATTGAAACCTTACCATGCTGATGCATCTCATATTCTTGATTGGCAATCTTTACAGGTTTAGGATCCAGCGGTGGTGCTAGTGGAGCCCATCCGAATCCTAGATCAGCGTAGTGTGAAGCTACGTAGTAGAGATTTCACTTAGTATAAGGTTTAGTGGGACCAGTATTCTGAGGATAGTGCTACATGGGAGGATGTTGAGACGATTGACCATCATTTCCCTCATTTGCTTTCTTAGGAAATAACTGCTATTTATTTTGGATATTTTGAAACAATGATTTAAATTTTATGATGTAAACTTGGATAGCATGTGTGCTATTGGTAATTATTATTTGAAATCTGATGTATGGTTGACATTTTTATGAGATATTATTGTTATGTGATTATTTATAAGTGGCAAGACATCGAGACGATGTCTCTTCCAAGAGGGGAAGGTGTTAATGAGATGAGAGGGGGGGGGTGAATCATAAAAACTCACTATGCAATATATTTATCAGATTCAACCTCGGTAGCCTTTACTGATATGCAACTATGACTATAAATCATTCAAACTCATAAATAGATACACTTAAAACATCATAACACATTTAACACCAGATTTAATGTGGAAACCCAAATAGGGAAAAACCACTGTGGGATTTCAGACCCACTAAGAAATATGCCCTTCTAGAGTATGCTCGGTTAAAAGCCAATCCTATTACAAATTACAAAAACACATTGCTAGATGTGACCCGGTTAAGGGATTTCCCTCAAACTTGTTAGAGTCTTGCACTTTGTTAGAAGTGACCTTGTCAAAGGATTTCAAACACTCATTCAAAATGGTACCTTGCTAGAGGATTTACAAATAGGTCCACTCAGTTAAGAGATTTCCTGTCACTTACAAAATAAATAACAATATAAAATATATATCTGCAACTTCACATCTGAAATGCTAAAGCAGACTCTATGTGCTCAAAATAATCTTGTCATAAGACTTATCTTGCTCCTTGCTGGGCTTCTCAATCTGTTCTTTAATCAGATATTAAATCTTCTATGCTCGGTGATCGTTGCTGTAGTGTCACTGTTCTTCTATTTGCCTGCGTACATTATTCATCAACAATTTCTTATTTATAAACAATTCCTAACCGCTTAATCTCCTTGATCATATTTCCCATGATCAATATTTAGCCATCAGATCTTAAAACTTGACTAGGTTCATTGTATCTTTCGATCTGAAAACGTTTTATCTCGCCTTGGAACTTGTATTCCTTCCTTGGAACTTGTGCTAGGTTATGACCGTTCAATCTGCGCTATAGATCTAACTCCTCTATTTTCGTTGTCGTAGATCCTTAACAAACTTCTTGCACAACATATCAATCATCTATACATCTCTAGCTCATTGGCATCTTTCATTTAATAATGCTTTTATCCATCCAATGCATTCTGTTAATACTCGGTTGTTACTCGGTAAATACTGAACCTTACTCGATAGATATTCTGCCTTCTTTAACCGATAGCAATAACCTTAGGGTTTACCGACTAGCATCTTGCTCGGTAACATAGAACAGTATCAAACCTTAACTAATTCTGTAGCTTGAAATCTTTTCTCCTTCTTGTTCAGTCTTCGAATACTCATATATAGGATATCAAAACAATCAAAACAACAAATCTCATCATTATCTAACTTGGTAATAGTTGCCCATTGAATAACTTATTACTCCCCTTCATTTTCATTCTTTCTGTGTCACTTACCCTCATCTTTATACTCATCAAAATATACTCATTAAGATATGGCAACATCATACTAAATCAAAAAATCAATTGCTTGACATCAATGACAAAATAATATTATTAAGACAGTAATCATCATTTCTCAGTTATATCCATAATCTTCAACAACCTTCTCAATATCCTCATACCAACAAACTTACTGAAATGCCAACAATCTCCCTTTGTGAAATGCTAACAGAAGGATGTCATGAATCGTATTCTTAATAATGTGCATTTTAAAGATTTAATTTGATTTTTATGTATGCATTGAAATTAAAATAGATTTGAGCATTCATAATCCAGTTGTGAGAAATTATTGTATGCATTTTTATTCCTGCAATTGATATGAAATTCGACAATTAGTATTCTTTAATTTGGGTTTGTCAAATGCTGATAAACTATCGAGTGCAAGTGATACAGGATCAGGTGAATGAGGTCGAAGGTGAGAACATGACTCAGGTAGAGTTGTTTTTTAAATAATGACTTCAATGGAATAGGGAATCTCACACACCACATTAGTAAAAATCTGTATATACATTTATGTCTGCATTTATGAATGAAATATTATGTTAATTTGACTATATAGGATGAAAAATCGATTAATGATTTGAATTATATAGTGATTCTATGATTTCACGTTCTTTGTGTGGAAATTATTGAAACTATAAATTATGTTTGGTTTTCAGAATTATACTTTAGTTGTACGTATTTTAAATATTAGGAATCGATTATAAACTTATATATTCGAAGGTGAATATAGTTAAGTGACTAATTATATTGATTATTTAGATTTGATTCATGATAAGTTGAATAATTGAATTTTATGACCTAGCATACCATATATAGAATGATTAATCGTTTATATTGATGCAAGTTAAATATACAAGGTAGACAACTTTGATTTTATCGATCACACATATTCGTATATATATATATATATATATATATATATAGGTGAAGTTGTAAATTTAATGAATACGAATATTGTCTTGTGCTATAAAAACAATTATTCATAAAACATATTTATAAATATTAGCATATAATAAATAATGAATATATATTATAAACTTTAAATGTCTAAGTTTAATATTACTTAGCAAAAGATGATAAAGTCGCATGTTAAAAGGTGGCAGGTTAGTTTTTATTTGATAAGCGACTATGTCGCATAACCAAAGGGAGGCCGATTAGACTCAAGACGACTAATGCATGGCCAAACTAAACAATAAGTAAGGTAAGACCAATGCGTAGGCTTAGACCATGAATTAAATGCAGAATTTGGAAGTTCCAACGTGGAGTAAATAGTATCAAACGGTTTAGTAAACTTGGAGCAGCATAAACATAGGAAATGTGGCCATCAACCTGTCAGCGTGGCCATTGAACTCGCCACTCAAGTGTTTGGAAGACAAGTCTAACTTGCCAACCTCTGCATGGAGCATTAAAATCTGCTATCATACACGTTAAAACTGCAGTTGACTTCTTCATTCCATGCAGCTGGAAGAAGACACTCAGTGGTGGTGTAAAAAGCAGGAAGAGATACAAATAAGTACAGTAAATGATAAAGATAATAGGCACGTGGTGCTATTTTGGTAGAAGTTAAGCGATAGGAAACCAATGTAGAGATAAACATGCACGATAATAGCAGAAAATGCATCAAAGAATGCCATCTCTTGTAGACATGGAGAAGTAAGAAGAAGTTAAACATAGACTTAGGTAATAGACTCCCAATCAATAACAAAACACCGAGCCTTTGAATGGGGAGAAAACTTAGGAAATATTAGGATAAATAGGGGTGGGAAATAGGAAGAAAGCACATTCATTCAGAAGCAAGGAAGCACGATGGACTCGCGAAGAGAAGAATAGAATATAAGTGAGGAATAGAGAAGATACTTTTATAGTATCAAAGAGAGAGATAGAGATAGGGATAGATTGGAGATAGATTTTCAAGCAAGGCGTAGTACTATTTGAAGAAAGAGTGTCAAAGTCGTACAAATCGGTCCAAGCTTACAAGAGGTCGGAATTATTTTGTTTTGGTTATTATTTGGAATAAGAAAGTATGAAATTAGAAGTTTAGGTATAGAGTACGATTATTATATAAAATTTTGCATATGTCGTTGTTTATTGGAAAATCATTATAAATCGTTTAAAATAGAAATCATAGAGAAATAGATGTTAGTCAATTTAATTACTATAGTAGTGTAATTTGTCTAAATGATTAGTTTGTATTTCCATTTAAGAACGTGTTTGCATACCCTTTTGTTTATATATGAAAGAAAATTCATGCATGTATAACACCTTCTTTTACATGTATCTTATTTAGTTGAAAGATTGATTATGAAACTATTGCTTATGAAATTTTATCGTTTTCCAAAGTATGAAAGATTGTCTTCAATTAGATGAATTAGACAAAATAATGTTAGTAGGAAAAATTATATTTCTATTTTTGCTTAAAAGGAAAGATTGTATTCTCAATTGTATTTGAGTTTGAGGGAACCAAGCTAGGGATTGGCTTGAGTTAGAAAATTACCTTTCGGGACGGGTGCCGAATGTGGATGTTTTTAGAGAGAATAGTTGTTTTTTCCAACTATTATATTGTTGTGCATGGCATTATACACGACCGAGTTATTATTTGAATTATCTGTAGAAAATGATGGAAATTCTTTATTTTATGCTCTCTACCACATCCTTGAATAATAGTGAATACTTGTTTCTTAGAATGAAGTAGAAAAATGAAAATGCATATATTATCTAGGCATGCACCAGATTCCTTCTTGCTTTCAAATTCTTTGGTTAAAACAATTCGTGCAGGGTCGGGTATTCTTGATTGACCAAGAATTCTGGGGAAGCGTAAGCTTCAAGGTTGGATGGAAAAAGTGCTCAAATCTTGTTCTCGTCTTCGTTCAAAGGACTGAAAGGAAGCGACTCAGAATGGAGATCGACGGATGCATCTCACCTTCACTTTTCTTGTATAAGCTTAAGGCAATATGAAAGCCTAAGTAGGGAATACAGAATTATATGTTAAGAAATCTGTATTATTCATTTACATGATAATGATATATCTATGAATGTTTTTATATCCATATTTGATGTTTCCCTATATTTTGTATGAAATAGACTTAATGTTTGAAATTTGAGTTTATTTATGAATAAAGAGTAGATTAGGTCTTATCCTTAATTTACGTCTTTACATTTTGGTAGCAGCGCCTAGGTTTTATAACACTAGTACCTATATGAGTCACTTCGCTAAGATGAATTTGGAGATTAATAGCTTTATGTTGAAACATTACAGAAATGGTGCGTATTAAGCAGACAACTCGAAAGTCTGTAGCTAGGTATGCCGATTACCTGAGGGTCAAGAAGGATCCTCAATCTCCTGTCAAGCTGGTTTTGGATGACGTTCCTTCTGAAATAAAACCAGCCCCTGAAGAAAGTGTTGTGATAGAAAAAGACCCTACTAAATGTCTTACTGAGAAGACTATTCCTGTAGAAGAAAAAGAGCCTAAGTTAGAATACTCACCCATAAGACCAATTGTCATAAGTTCTGAAGAATCCGAGGAATATACTCCTCTAAGTGATAATGAATCTGAGGGCTATACCCCTCTGAGTGAGACTGAATCTAAAGGTTATACTCCTTTAAGTCCTAGTGAGTCCGAAGAATACTCTCTGCTGACTCCTCCAGATGAGTGATGTAATGTGTTACAACATTTCTATTATAAATAAAGATGTCTTCCTTCTATTTTCAATAAATAAAGATTTCTTCCTTTTTATTATAAAGTAGAGTTAAATATTATGTTTTCTTGTAAGATTCCTATGATGATATTTATATGTATTTTGAACCTAACTTATGTTATAAACTTGAATGAAGTAGATTTGAAAATTATCTAATATTGCCATATTATAATTTTATATAGTTTTCCTATAGTAGTGAATAGGGGCATTTAATCTCTTTAGTTATATTGTAAGGCTAGATGTTAGGGAGCATGATAAAAATTATGAAAGTCGTAACATTGCAAATATGTTTCTTTTTCGCTAAGAAATATCGACATTTCCCTGATTCCGAATTCTGTAAATAGAAATGGCCTCAAGAACCACAACAGCTGGGACAAGTAATGGGAACGAAAGGCTAAATCAAATCCTTAATCTACTTAATCAGCAAAGTGTAAGAACGAATGATCTCGAACAGGAGGTTCGAAGGGTCGGAGAAGTTTGACGGGAAGCCCCAAGGGTTGAGGAGCAACTAGATAACCAAGCCAAAATAAAAGAGGACTGGCAAAAGATTTAAAAAGAATAGCCCCACCAAAGTTTGATGGAAAAACTATTGGCGATGGTGCAGAGGCATGGGTAATTGAAATGGAGAAATATTTTGGTCTCTGCAACATGTCAAATGAAACCAAGGCAGTTTGGGCTGCTTATCAGTTGTCTAGTGAAGCTGCTACTTGGTGGGACAACAGAAAGTCAGAAAGGAAACTGCAATCCTTTAGGAAGAGGTGGCAGCCTCAGTTATTCTTCGACAAGAAGATGACAGAATTTCAAAACCTAACTCAAGGTAATATGTCGGTAACACAATACTGGGAGAAGTTTACTAATCTCCTTAAGTATGTTCCGCAATACCAGATGGATGAAAGATTCTACATCCGGAAGCTCATTTTTGGTTTAAGAACCCATATAGGAGCAGAGGTGGATATCCATAATCCATTAACTATGGAGGAGGTATTTGAGAAGGCAACTAAGTAAGAGCAGAAGTTGCAGCAGTTGGGGAACTTCCGAAAGAATGTGAACAATCGACCAAATTTTGGGAATAGGAACTTCCAAAGGAACAATAATGGCAACAATTAGCAGATAAGAAATCGTAAGAGGGGACCCAACACTCGGGAAAGAGGAAGAGTGAATCAGGATGGAAACAATAAAGCAAACAATAATACCAATGCCCGACAAAATGTGGATAGAGGAAGGTCACATGGCCATCCCATACCTAGGGATGGGTGTTATAATTGTGGAGGGAGTCATTACGCCTCCAATTGTCTGCAACGTACCCCTCCACAGAGAGGAGCATATCAGCAAGGAGCCCCTCAACATCAGATTCACGCTGCAGTCGACAATCATGAAGCTGTTTTCCAAGCCGCACCTATCTGAATTATGGGTAAGCTCTTTGGACAAACAGTTTCTATTTTAATAAATATAGGAGCTATTGAATGCTTGATTGATGCAAACGTAATTTCTAGAATATCTGTTAAACCTGGTTATATTTCAAATTCATGGATGGTTCAGTATGGAAATCGAGCAGAAAATAGGGTAGATACTTGTCTATTTTGCAGTGAATTAGAACTTCCCAGTTTCCAAACCCAAGTTAACCTTTATGTTGCACCACTAGGATCATATGATGTGATCTTAGGTATCAATTGGTTGACTGAACATAAAGCCATAGTGAACTGTGAAGATAAGGTCATTAGTTGCATTGATGATTTTGGGAATTCCGTTGAAATTTTCGGATCTCAAAAGCCTCTTGAATTGAGATGCATTTCAGCAATGCAACTCAAGAAGGCCCAAATAAAAGGATGTTCCATCATTGCCATCATGGTAAATGATTTGAATAATATTGAGAAAATTCCTAAGGATTATCTTGTCCTTGCAGAGTTCCTAGATGTCTTTCCAGAAGACCTTACCAAACTACCACCTAAGAGAGAGTTCGATTTTACTATAGAACTCTTACCTGGAATGGATCCACAATCTAAAGCTCCATACAAAATGACAACAACAAAACTATATGAGCTTAAGGCTCAATTGCAAGAGTTGCTTAGGCAAGGTTTTATTAGACCAAGTGTATCCCCGTGGGGTGCACTGGTGATCTTTGTAAAGAAGAAAGATGGTACTTTGAGGTTATGCATTGATTATAGGATGTTGAACAAAGTAACTATACAAAATAAATATCCTCTACCAAGAATAGATGAATTATTTGATCAGATGAAGGGTGCATCTATATTCTCCAAGATTAATCTTTGATCCGGATATCATCAGTTAAGGATTAAGGATGAAGACATTCCTAAAACTGCATTCTGAACAAGGTATGGGCACTATGAATTCACAGTTGTACCATTTGGTTTAACCAATGCCCCAACAACATTCATGAACCTTATGAACAGTATTTTCAGAGAATACTTGGATGATTTTGTTTTAATCTTCATTGATGACATATTGATCTATTCTTAGAATGAAGAAGAACATAAGAAGCACCTGAGGATAGTTTTGCAACGATTGAGAGATCGTAAGCTTTACGAGAAATTCTCTAAGTGTGCCTTCTTTCAGGAAAGGTGCAATACTTAGGTCATGTCATATCCGCTGAAGGAATTTCAGTTGATCCTGCAAAGATAGAAGTAATAGTAGATTGGCCAACACCCCAGAACGTTTCAGAAGTTCAATGTTTTATGGGACTTGCAGGATATTATAGAAAATATGTGGAAGGGTTTTCCAGGACAACAACACCAATTACCTCACTTCAGAAAAAGGAAAAAAGGTTTGAATGGACTGAGAAGTGTGAGGAATCATTTCAATTCCTAAAGCAGAAATTGACAACAACACCAGTATTAACTATACCATATCCCAATGGACATTTTGTAGTAATTATAGATGCCTCGGGTGAAGGTGTGGGAGCAGTGTTGATGCAAGAAGGAAAGGTGGTTGCATTTGAATCACGAAAGCTAAAGCAATATGAGATGAATTATGCTCCATATGATTTAGAACTTCTAGCTATTGTGCATGTATTGCAAATGTGGAGGCATTACCTTTTAGGGAAGCCTTTTGAGCTAAAAATGGATCATTTAGGATTGAAGTATATTTTTACACAACCTAACCTAAATGCAAGACAAAGAAGGTGGCTTGAATTTCTAAGTGAGTACGACTTTGGTATTGAATATATCAAAGGGAAGGAAAATAGAGTAGCTGATGCTCTCAACAAAAGAAGACACCTATCTGCTATGGTTACAACAAAGATAAACTTGAAGCAACAAGTGTTGCAGAATGTTCCAGAAGATGAACATTATCTAAGAGTGAAACAAGCCTTGGAAAGAGACTCTTCAGATCATCGTTATGATGGATATGAGATAGAACCAGAGGGTATTTTGAGGTACCAAGGAAGGATGTACATACCCGAAGGGGGAGAGTTGAGGAAGTTGATATTACATGAGATGCACAATACACCTTATTCAGGACACCCTGGAATAACAAAGATGGTAGCTGATCTAAAATCTTTGTATTTATAGCCTAGACTCAAAAAAGAAGTGGTTGAGTATGTAGCACAATGTTTGGAATGTCAAAGAGTAAAAGCTGAACATGTTATACAAGAATACAAGTGGCAAATAATCAGTATGGATTTTATACAAGGATTACTGATGAGCAAGAATAAACATGACACTATCTTAGTAGTGGTGGATAAGTTGACTAAAGTTGCACATTTCATACCTGGGAATCTCAAGGATGGATCATTTGTTCTTGCCAAGAAATTTGTGCAAGAAATTTTTTGGTTACATGGTGTTCCAGAAACCATAATATCTGATAGGGATACTAGTATGACTTCCATATTTTGGACAATATTGAATGCAGCATTGGGAACAAGGCTAAATTTTAGTTCAACATATCATCCTCAGACTGACGGCCAAACAAAAACGGCTAATTAGGTAGTGGAGGATCTTTTGCGAATGTATTGCATGGATCAACAGTACAAATGGGAGGAGTACTTGCCCTTAGTTGAATTTTCTTATAACAACTCCTTTCATGCATCATTAGGGATGGCACATTTTGAAGAACTCTATGAGTGAAAGTGTCACACACCTATCAGTTGGGATAGACTAGAGGATAGGATCATTATTGGTTCAGATTTACTTAAGGAAATGGATGAGCAAATGGTGTTGATTAAGAGTAGGTTGAAGGAAGCAGCTTATCGATAGAAGAGTTATGCAGACCGAAACAGAACTTATAGACAATTTTTCTGCAGGAGATAAAGTCTTTTTGAGAGTCAAACCTCATAAGAGCTCTATCTCATTTGGAAAATCATCAAAATTGGCTCCAAGATATGTGAGACCCTTTGATGTACTGGAGGTTATCAATCCAATTGCTTATAGATTAGCTTTACCCCCTGCTCTAGCTAGAATCCATAATGTGTTTCATGTGTTTTTATTGAAACCTTACCATGCTGATGCATCTCATATTCTTGATTGGCAATCTTTACAGGTTCAGGATCCAGGGGTGGTGCTAGTGGAGCCCATCCGAATCCTAGATCAGCGTAGTGTGAAGCTACGTAGCAGATATTTCACTTAGTATAAGGTTCAGTGGGACCAATATTATGAGGATAGTGCTACATGGGAGGATGTTGAGACGATTGACAGTCATTTTCCTCATCTGCTTTCTTAGGAAATAACTGCTATTTATTTTGGATATTTTGAAACAATGATTTAAATTTTATGATGTAAACTTGGATAGCATGTGTGCTATTGGTATTATTATTTGAAATCTGATGTATGGTTGACATTTTTACGAGATATTATTGTTATGTGATTATTTATAAGTGGCAAGAAATCGAGACGATGTGTCTTCCAAGAGGGGAAGGATGTCACGAATCGTATTCTTAATAATGTGCATTTTAAAGATTTAATGTGATTTTTATGTATGCATTGAAATTAAAATAGGTTTGAGCATTCATAATCCAGTTGTGAGAAAATATTGTATGCATTTTTATTCCTGCAATTGATATGAAATTTGACAATTAGTATTCTTTAATTTGGGTTTGTCAAATGTTGATAAACTATCGAGTGCAAGTGATGCAGGATCAGGTGAACGAGGTCGAAGGCGAGAACACGACTAATGTAGAGTTGTTTTTTAAATAATGAATTCGATGGAATAGGGAATCTCACACACCACATTAGTGAAAATATGCATATACATTTTATGTCTGCATTTATGAATGAAATATTATGTTAATTTGACTATATAGGATGAAAAATCGATTAATGATATGAATTATATAGTGATTCTACGATTTCACGTTCTTTGTGTGGAAATTATTGAAACTATAAATTATGTTTGGTTTTCGGAATTATACTTTAGTTGTATGCATTTTAAATATTAGGAATCGATTATAAACTTATATATTCGAAGGTGAATATAGTTAAGTGACTAATTATATTGATTATTTAGATTTGATTCATGATAAGTTGAATAATTGAATTTTACGACCTAGCATACCATATATAGAATGATTAATCGTTTATATTGATGCAAGTTAAATATACAAGGTAGACAACTTTGATTTTATCGATCACACATATTCGTATATATATATATATATATATATATATATATATATATATATATATATATATATATATATATATATATATATATATATATATATATATATATATATATATATATATATATATATATATATATATATATATATATGTGAAGTTGTAAATTTAATGAATACGAATATTGTCTTACGCTATAGAAACGATTATTCATAAAACATATTTATAAATATTAGCATATAATAAATAATGAATATATATTATAAACTTTAAATGTCTAAGTTTAATATTACTTAGCAAAAGATGATAAAGTCGCATGTTAAAAGGTGGCAGGTTAGTTTTTATTTGATAGGTCGCATGACCAAAGGGAGGCCGATTAGACTCAAATTGACTAATGCATGGCCAAACTAAACGATAAGTAAGGTAAGAGCAATGCGTAGGCTTAGACCATGAATTAAACGTAAAATTTGGAAGTTCCAACGTGGTGTAAATAGTATGCAAACGATTTAGTGAACTTGGAGCAACATAAACATAGGAAACATGGCCATCAACCTGTCAGCGTGGGCATTGAACTCACCACTCAAGTGTTTGGAAGACAAGTCTAACTTGCCAACCTCTGCATGGAGCGCTAAAATCTGCTATCATACACGTTAAAACTGCAGTTGACTTCTTCATTCCACCCAGCTGGAAGAAGACACTCAGTTGTGGCGTAAACAGTAGGAAGAGATACAAATAACTGCAGTAAATGATAAAGATAATAGGCACATGGTGCCATTTTGGTAGAAGTTAAGCGATAGGAAACCAATGTAGAGATAAACATGCACGATAATAGCAAAAAATGCATCAAAGAATGCCATCTCTTGTAGACGTGGAGAAGTAAGAAGAAGTTAAACATAGACTTAGGTAATAGACTCCTAATCAATAACAAATCACCGAGCCTTTGAATTGGGAGAAAATGTAGGAAATATTAGGATAAATAGAGGTTGGGGATAGGAAGAAAGCACATTCATTCACAAGCAAGGGAGGACGATAGACTCGCGAAGAGAAGAATAGAATAGAAGAGAGGAATAGAGAAGATACTTTTATAGTATCGAAGAGAGAGATAGAGATAGATTTGAGATAGAGATAGGGATAGATTGGAGATAGATTTGCAAGCAAGGCGTAGTACTATTTGGCGAAAGAGCGTCAAAGTCGTACAAACCGGTCCAAGCTTACAAGAGGTCGGAATTCTTTTGTTTTGGTTATTATTTGGAATAAGAAAGTATGAAATTAGAAGTTTAGGTATAAAGTACGATTGTTATATACAATTTTGCATATGTCGTTGTTTATTGGAAAAACATTATAAATCGTTTAAAATAGAAATCATAGAGAAATAGATGTTAGTCAATTTAATTACTATAGTAGTGTAATTTGTCTAAATGATTAGTTTGTATTTCCATTTAAGAACGTGTTTGCATACCCTTTTTGTTTATATATGAAAGAAAATTCATGCATGTATAACACCTTCTTTGACATGTATCTTATTTAGTCGAAAGATTGATTATGAAACTATTGCTTATGAAATTTTATCATTTTCCAAAGTATGAAAGATTATCTAATTCAAATGAATTTGATACTAAATTAAAATTGTCTCCTTCCTCTTTATTGTCTTTGGATAGATTATCTCCCTTTTTATTTTGACTGTTATCTCTCTTCTCACTATTGTCTGAGATTTGATCTATCTGATCCTTTTCCTTTTCCTCTTTTTAGCTACTGACTTGTGACTCTCTTTCTCCATCATCTGAATCCTTGTCATTCTGCTCCTTTTCCTGATGGGCTATATTTTCATTATCTCCTTTCTTCATTTCATTTCCCAACTCTCTAACTAACACTTCCTTTGTCCTTCCAGCCTGAGACTGTTTTTCCTGATCCAAACCATCAGAATGTGAATCTTTCAGAGAGTTGTCCACCTTTTTCCATACTTTAGTTTGGGATTGAGATTTGACCACATTACTTGGGCATTTTTTAGCCCAATGCCCTACTTTCTTATAGTGAAAGCATGCAAAAGGGATTGTTTCGAAAACAATATTCTGCTTCCATTTGCCAAGCTTTGATTCTATCTCTGTTTCCTCTGGCATATCCGTTTCGGGCCCAACCCGTTTCGGGCCCAACTCCTACACAGATTCTGACGTAAATAAGTCTTCTTCTGGATGCCGTAACTGGATCAATGGCGATAAGCTCCCCAAAGGCATTGGCTATTCCTACAAACACATCTTCCTCCCAATATTCCATTGGGAGTCCAGGTAACTTTATCCAAACTGGATCTTGGACCACAATTTTTTTTTCTCTTTCTGCATTAGGATACCATTTCTGGATATACGTTAAATATTTGCCTACTGCCCAAGAACCATTGCAAAGGATGTTCCTGCGGTCCTCCTCATAAGAAAAAGAAAAGGACATGCATCCTTTGTTCATAGCAACCACATCCACCTAACCTTTCAAGTTCCATTTCCTCTTAACAAACCCATGAACGACCTCAATGTTTGGTCTCGTCCCATAAAATTTGCCGATCAAAGTATTTTTCATTCGAGAAATGTTATGATCTATAATTTGGTCAGGAACAGAAATGGCGAACTTACCCTGAGACACATTCGAGGTATTTTTGACCAGGGGCAAGGACGACTTACCTTTAGGTTTGACCCCAAACAAAGAGGACCATTTACCAATGTGTCCAATTGATCTGGGTCCCCCCTTTAGATCCCCTGAATTCGGCGAGTTCTCGAGATCCTTCCCATTAGATTCTTTTCCTTCCACTGTGTCCTCTGAATTGCTTGCCGCATGCTGTCCCGGAATTGCTTTAGGTTTCCCGCCTCCTAAATTTAAATTTTGAACTTGACCATTCCCCTTGCCTCCTGCTATCTGCTCCTCACGTGATCTAGGACCCCCACCTGGGTCCCCTAAATCCAAAGGAACATCGGGCTCCTTACCATCTGAACTCTCCCCTTCTACGGGACTCCCTGAATCTCCTGTTGCATACAGTCCTGCAACTGAACCAGTGCTCTCGACCCAAAAATTTGAATTTTGGACCCGACTGCTCCCCTTCTCCTTTCCGCTCTCCATTCTTCATGACAGTTTTTGTGGTTTGAAAACTTTATAATGTTGCAAATGTTTGATGTTGTTGTTTTCTTAAATTTCACATTGAACTTTTTAAAGTTTTATGTTGCAAATTTATTTTTGAAGGTTTCTCACCGCTGTCTTGCATGAGTAAAGGATAAACTTGTTCAGGAGGTTAAGCGCAACAAGATATATACCGCCATCTCGCAAAGAATAGAGGTTTAAGCCCTAGTTTGTGCGTGGGAGAGTGGGGAGAAATGCCATGCCGTTGCTGTTGTTTGGATGTATTTCTTGGGTGCCAACAAATCAAATATGAATATAAACAACATTATAGTGCCATCTTGGAGCGCTGGAATAATGTATAGACATCCATCAACAGATGAAGAAGGGAGAGGTTTTTATCAAATGTTGTTGTTGTGAATGTCCTCATCGTATTTCTTACGTAATGCAATGATTGCAAGCTTTGCAGAAAATGCTTTAGAATCTTCCAGAACCTTTGCTACCATCCTCGCAATGTGCTCTTTGTAACAATATTTGGACAAGCATCGAAGCATGAAACTTTGTCAAATATTCTCTGGTCCTATGCGATGGTATATATGCATCAAGTATGCAATCATGTACAAGGCATGTTAATCTTTTGACATAATTATTCTAACAGGATGACTTCTCATGGCATCATATACATAGAATAAATCTACCCAAAAATCTTTTAAAACTTTGGAGCACGTGTAAATGGAAACATTTTTAATATACACACTGTCATACCAATATGTGAGTTTTGAAACAGCTGATTTTTGACATACATCAAATTATACGTGTATACTAAATGTAAACATTGGTAAAGTATGGATTATTAGACAGATATTTCAAAGAGATATCATCTCATGGAATGAAATGATTGCAAAATTGGTTGAAGGTGGCTTTAGAAATTCCAAAGCGAATGTAAATCGCAGGATGTGCATAAAACGAATTTTGCATGGAAGCTCTCAAAATATTTGAACTAATGATATTTTGGGACACATTGTAAGTTTTTTTTATACCCTATGTGCACGCAATAGTAATAGGGTTGTACATACTCCAGTCACATGATTATGGAAATGTCAGTTAGATTTGTTGAGGTTCTGTGGGTTCACTTTCTTGGTGTCTATAAATTATACATAAATGTGAAAATTCAAAGGGTTAAAAAGAGTAGTGATGATGAAATATGATTTTATTTTTTTCAACTTGGGATTATTGTCTTCAAAGAAACAGACGGTGAAAATGAAAGTGAAATATGTGGAATAATTTCACGTGGATACCAAATAGGTAAAATGTAACCGCAAGAAGTTATTTTTACTTGGGTGAAGAGTATTTGACACAATGTGAAAATCAATAAAATGGTTTTTCCAAATTAGGTGATATGAACATTTGTACATGATGAGGAGAATGATGAATAATATGTAGCATGGTTTTGTTTCAAAATGGGGAGTATTCTTCACAGGAAAGGCCAAGTGAGTGGGAGTATTTTCACTCGAGGGTGAATATTTTTTACAAGGAGGTATTTTTCACATAGGAATTTTGTGAAGGGATTTTATTTTTAATCATATACATTATGACAAATTTTTATCATATAAAAAATATTACCCATCCAATGTGAAAGGGAGAATAAAATAGAAAATTATTTATAAGTTGAAAACCAAATGGTTATCAATAAAATGATTAATTATTTTGTCTTTTAATTTTGGAGTGGTAAATGAATAGTTTTGCAAACCAAAAGTTTTAATGGTTTGAAACGCTCCCTTGTATTCTATAAAATGGAAACCGGGATTGTATTGTTTTTAAAATGGGGTTTGGGTAGAACAATTTGTTGTGGAAAATCTTGAGACTACAAAGAGAATGTGTCGAAAGGTTTTGCTATGAAGACAGTCTCAACTGTTTAGCGAATTTAATGAAAAGAAACTGTGAAACTATCTCCAAGTTGTTATTCTTTCAATCATTTGAATCAATTTTGTCAAGGGCTTATTGATTTATTGTTGCATCTTTAAATGCTTTTGTGTAACATGATTGTTGGGCTCCCTCAAGTAGGGATTAAATTCTAATGAATATGTTGTTGTGATTAAGAGAAAATCAATTTGGATTAAAAAATAAGGTTTTATGGTTGAATCCCTGCACGTTTATACAAGTTATAAATATTAAAGTGCCAAACAGCTTGAGTTATGGCCAGTAATAAGACATATATTTCTTGACTCTATTTCCTAGTGGAAGAAATGCACTGATCCACAAAACACTAAAAGATAGAATCTTAAAATATCACACTCATATAAAATTTTAATTTCATGTTTTAGGAGTAAGAGTAGGAGTAGGGCTTAGATTAATCTATTTCAAACATTCATGCCATTCTAAAGTAGATGATGATTTGATTGAAAATTCCTTGTCTGGTGTTTCCCCCCACAGGGTTGGATTAAGGCCAACTTCGATGGGGCTTCTAAAGGAAATCCGGGTAAAGCTGGATATGGGGGCATAATCAGGAATTTTGCTGGAAGTTGCCTTAAGGCGGTGGCTGGTCCTCTGGGAAATCAAACTAGCCATTTTGCTGAAGCCTCCGCTGCCCTGCATACTTTAATTATAGCCAAAAATCTCAATTATGATAAAATTTGGCTTGAGGGGGATTCACTTAACATTATTAAGTGCTTAAAGGGGGAATCAGAGCCTTCTTGGTCCATTGAGAATATCATCATGAAAGCTAGAGAGATTATCGCCAGTTTCAAAGAAATTATTATACGACATGCCTACAGAGAGAAAAACAGTGTTGCTGACTGTTTAGCAAATGCAAGAGTTAATTCTAATGTTCAAATGATTTGGCATGAGGATGATCTCAATTTAAACATTAAAGAGATCCTCAGAAAGGACCGTTATACGGGGAGAGAAGGACAAGTAAATCATGACAAGTAAAAAGAACCACTCGCGCCTCGCTGGAAAGGCCATCATTACTTGGCAACGCGGCAGATCTCCCACTATTTCCAAAAAATTGCCGCACGCTTTGTGGGTTACTCAGGGTGATAATTTGAGTTGCAAAGGGAAAGAAATTCTAAATTTGTAGAGAAACAAAGTCGACATCCTGCATCCGAATATGGGAGGAGATCTAAGACGCAAAGAACCTGACAACACGTCGACTTGGAAAGCAATGCCTAAAGTCTGGGCAAAGCTGGAGAAGGGCCATCTCATCAGCTTCATGGAAAAGCTTGAGGACTACGAGAAAGGTAGAGTCAACCTCGCTGTTTCCAAGATTTCTGAAAATTGGTCTAATGGCTCTTTTAAACTTTACGGAGTTAAATTTAAGTTAGATGTTGGGCTTATTTCTACTGTAACTAGTATGCCCCACTCCAGGCTCAACTTCTTTCGAGACCTCAAGGTCTCCAACAATGTTGTTACCCTGTTCCCGCGTAAAGAGAAAGAGCGGGCCAAAATCGACAAGGCTACTGGGGGCTACTATGATGCTGCAAACATCAAGAAGTTGTGTGGCTGGGTCCTGAATGCCATCATGGAGTATATTACGGTTGAAGGCCACTACTCTAGGGCCCACACTTACCACTTCGTGCTCTTGAACCATTTCAGACACGACAAAAAAGTGTCTTTACCCTACTACCTTTTTCGATCCCTCTCCAGGTCCCTGAACAAGCACATGATGAACCCTTCCAACCCGATTCTCCACTGTGGGCTCCTGTTGCTCATCTATGAGCATTGCAAAACCCTCGCTCTGCAGGAAAATAAGCGGATTTTTGCCTCCCCTGGTAAAAGGAGGATGGAAGAGGGAGACACTAGCAAGGAGAAGGCGTCATCCAGCAAGAAAAGGAAAAGCTCCCCTCGGGCTGGAAACTGAGGACATTGTCAAGGAAAGCAGTGGTATGGAGACAAACGACTCTAATGGAGAAGACAGTTGGAAGGAAGAGGAACTAGGAGATGAGGAAGAAAGTGGAGATTTCGTGCCTGGTCAAGATAGCCCTATTCCAAGTGATTACCCTAGTAAGGACATTAGCCATCTGATGGAGGAGACGGTACCCAAGGATAATGAGGAAACCGAAGTTAATTCTGAGAAGGAAACAAACAAATGCTCCGAGAAGAACCTGGCTGAGGAAGGGGATAGCAAGGCTAAGGATAGTGCTGGCGAGGGGCTTATCCTGGATAATCTCAAGAAGCTCTCGGAGGCCAGAATGAATTTCGACAGATGGACTTACGAAACCCTAAAAAACTGGAGAAGCATGGGATAAATTCAGATAAAAAGAGGGAGGATGAAAACAGAGAGCATGCTAACTGGAACCAGGAAATGGAGAATAAGGTAAAATCGCTAGAAGAGGGAAAAGAAGTGATGAAAAATCTGATGGGAATTATCCCAAGTATCCTCTCCACTTTCACCAAAAACCTGGAAGACATTGCCAAGGTCTTTGACCATACTCCTAAACCGGTTGTGGACCTTGACCTGGAGGAGGAGACCATCCAGACTGGAAGTGCTGGTGATGCTACCCCGGCGGGTGGAACTGCTAAGAGAACCAGGGCCAGTATCAAGAAAGTTGTGGTTGCTGCGGCCAAGGACCCTCCCAACCTCAAAGACAACATCAAAGATCTGCAAGAAATTAGCAGCACCTTGGCTAAAGCCCTGGATAAAATCTGATCCCTGGACGGCCTGCTAGCTTTTAGGGGATTTTGTAGGCTTTTCTCGGTTTTCTGTTGGTTTTTTCCTTTTGTTCTATTTCTCTCTGTTTCTCGTGGCTTTGTTGTTTTAATCTTGTTTGGATAGGGTTTCGGGGTCCCTTCAAAACCTGCTTTTTCATTAATAAAAAACAAAGCCTAAAGTGTAGGGGAGTTTAATCATTTTTATTGATCCCATTCGTTGGCCAAATCAATTGTTGACTTGATTATAGAACTGGGCATATTCTTATAGTTTGTTAATATGTTGATTTGGGAATCAACAAAAACCATGTATCCCACTCACTTGATTCACATTGATCCTAGTCACACTGAATACAACTCTGACAAAAACAAGCCAACTCTCATGTCCAAATGGTCCATGTACTTCCATATAAGCTTTGAAATGAATGCATCTTTGAAGAATCTTTGATTGTTTGACAATCCAATTTGTGTCCTACTGTGCCCTCCTCAACTAACCTAAAGAATCCACACACTGCTAAATCAAGTGTCCCTCTCTGTGACATTGATGAACTACACCAATCAACACTTTCCCATGCCCATATTTAAAAAATCTCCAACTATGAGGCACACCCCTCTTTGCATGCATTCTAATCAACCAATAAAATATACAAGAATTCTTGAATTGACCAATGCAGTTATCTGACCATATGAGATGTCGGTCCATTGCAATATCTTTTTCCTGCAAGAACTCAAAAAAATTCTCAAAACAATGTTGCACATATTCAAAGGAGTGAGATCTATCATCACTCATATAAAAATGATACTCCTTGATTATATTTATTTCCTCTTCTTTACTATCAGGGGCATGCCTATATGTTATAAGGACAAAATTAGCAATTTGAATGGAATTGTAATACCGAGCTTGTACCTCATTTTGTGGTTGCAATGTGTAGTTTTTTTGCAAAATCGACCACAAATATAATATTGCAAATCAGGAAAGAGTTCTTACACATCCTAAATTGTTGATCCAACCACTGAGACCTATGGGTATGCCTTGTATACTTGTAGTAAATATATTCCTTAAAATTTTAAATAAAATCAGAAACACTGACTTCTCTAGAGACCAACTCACATCTAGAACCTTCACATCTTCAAAGTATATTTGATTGTCTCATATCTCTTTTTCTCAGTTCAATATTATTTCCAAATTCATGTTCGTTTCTCTCATGAAAACACAAAACAAACTTTGACAAGCCACCACATTGTGAGCACTTCTCATTTAAATAATCATTTCTATAGAAAAAACAGTCATCATCTCCAGGTTATAAAAATAGATCTATAGATTCTCTCGATGATATCAAAAGTTTCATTGCACCACACTCCCACAATATTTCATTAGTATGCAAAGTAGAACAAATATAACATAATAGTTCATGCTACATTGAAAACTCCACATGGTATTTGCAGCAACAAGTATTACAAATCTTAAGAGGCACACAATTAAATGGCTTAAGAGATTCAAAAGTGCTTTGTGAGATTTGTAAAGTTGGATGTGTTTCACAAAAAAATTTGAAAAACATTGTTTGACTTGATTCCAAGAAATGTTTAGGATGTGGTTTATGGTCTTGATTGCCAATTCTTAACTTTAAAGCATCCTTTACATTGGGTGATACTCTAGAGTTATAGTGTCAACATTGTTGAATTTCCTCCTTTACATTATCGGTCAACTTCTTATCAAAATTTGGAAGCCTCCCACCAAAAGACCATGTATCATTGTGAAGAGGATCATCAAATCTTTCTCTTTTTGTAAGTTCTCTATCCAAATTTTTATGATTTAAGTTGAAATCAACACAAGTTTATCTCATAAAGAGAGCCTTTTTCCAATGATGGCTTACTAAGGAGGTTGTAATCACTCTCAAATCAAATCACCTATCTTTTTCCTTGCTATTCTTTCCAATAGAATTGAGAGAATTAAAAAGATTTTTGACAATAATATAATTTTTCTCCATCTTCTTGTTCACATGAATCTTCAATTTGGCTAGAAAAGGTCTCATATTTTGCATCTTTAGCAATTGTACAAAAAGTTGGCATTACTTGGTCAATGCCTCATTTCTAAAATATTGGTTGAAAAGTTGCGTAGCCCGTAATCGAATGGTTTGTGTTGACCTCTTGCCTTCAAGATTGTCTATAATGTTCTCATCAATTTCAAGTAACCATTTTGGGGTTCTTGAAGGTCTTGAATTTGGAATTTGTCTTTCTTCCACGAGAGGGTCTTCATTTCTCATATAATTTGATAATACATTATGTTCACTTGGTTCAACATTTTCACCTTCAATGTCAATTCCAAAATTTTCACCTTCAATATCAATTCCAACATTTTCACTTTCAATTCCCACATTTTCATTTCCAAATACAATATCATGTTGAACATTTTGAATATCAATTCCAACATTTTCATTCCCAATTTGAATATCATGTTCAACATTCTCAATATCATGCTCAACATTTTCATATTCAATTCCTTTTCACTTGAAATAACACTTACAGGTAGAGCAAAGGCCTCACCTTCACCAATATCTGACATATCTTGTCTTCTCTTCCAATGAATTTCTCTATCTCTTTGTCTCTATGCTTCATTTTTCTCTTTTGAATGTTTTATTTTATGTTTTTTCTTTTGATGACTACTACTCCCTATTATACCTCCACAAATATGCTAAAAAATGATTGCTAAGGACAAATTTGTGTAAAAGATTCTCAAAAAAGCATAATTTTATCTTTGTGTGTTTAAAAACCTATGTTTGTAACCTACAAAAAGAATGTAGGGATCGTTGGAATTCTCAAAACAACCCACTTTCCTCTTTTGTGTGGCCCAAGTATCGGATATCAGATAATATCCGATATATTTTCATAAGGGTGCCAACAAAATTGTTGGCACCCTTTCTCATAGGTATCAGATATCTAATTATATCCAATACCTGATATCTTTTCATAAGGGCGCCACCAATTTCGTTGGTGCCCTTTCTCATAGGTATTGGATATTTGCTTATATTCAATATTCGATACCTTATTTAGGATAGGGAGAGAGAGAGAGATATAGAGAGAGAGAGAGAGAGAGAGAGAGAGAGAGAGAGAGAGAGAGAGAGAGAGAGAGAGAGAGAGAGAGAGAGAGAGAGAGAGAGAGAGAGAGAGAGAGAGAGAGAGAGAGAGAGAGAGAGAGAGAGAGAGAGTCTACATAGATCTTACAAAGGCAAGTCCAAAGTGTGTGGGGACAATCAATGTCCAATAAAGCATACATCTTGTCAAAATCAACATTAGAAGCAATCACTCCTACATCATGGTCATTAATGATCCCCCAAGCATGCTTATATCTCTCTGAGGTTGGTTGAGGGATGAGTCCATATAGATAAGGCCAAAAATCAAGCCACCTAAGATGTATCAAGATGTCCTTTTGCTAAGACTCATAATTGTTCTTTGCCAGGCTAATAATAGAAGGATAAACAAAAAACCCATGATACCTCAAATAAAATAATTAGACCACAAAAAATTAGTATATGTAAAGAAGATCAAATAAATCCTTCCCATAAACATAATCATTCTAGGTGCCAAAATATCCAAGTAATCAACCAGATAGTGAAAGTACTAAAATTTGAATAAAAAATCTTGGAGAAGAATCTAGAAAAATTGCATATATAGATTTGAGGAGCTTTGAATCACCTTTACAATGTTGCAAGAATCATGAAAATAGGAAAGAGTAGTAAAAATATATGAGCTCAAAAGCTGAAAATAAAGATCTATCTTTGACAAAGTATAACAAAAATTTGGAGTTGAATCTAATGATGAGACCACCACCACTATAAATTGTTTGAAACTAGCTTTTTGATGATATCTTGTTTGCCCAATTTCGACACCGTATGAAAAAGTTACGGAAAAAAGAAGAGTAGGCTACATTTAGCTAGCTAAAGACTTGTATACATGTCCCTTTCAATTTGATTTCTGCAAGCTTTGCTCACATTCTGCAAAAATCCAACATATATCCAAATAGTTTTTTGGGGCGAAGGACCCAACCTAGAAATAATTTTTCTAAAAAATTGCAAAAAAGTTATGGCCAAATCTCGATCTTTTGTTTTTTGGTGTTATTTTAAGATTAGATTATTTTATTTTATTTCTTGCAAAATATGACAATGCTTGGAAAATGAATAGTGACCTAGATGGTTTTATGTGGTTGTGAAGAGAATCCAGAAATTGTTTTTTTCCAAGATGAGTTGTTTTTTCTCCTCAAGGTTGGATCTCTTAGAAATTGGACTAGAACTTAGTAGATCTAGAGCTTTGGTATCATTTTGAAGTTATTTTTTCAACCCCACAAGCCCATGAATCACTTGCAAATAAAAAACTATCACATCTAAAGAGAAAAGGTCATGATTAATGCTATGCAACCTTGCGAAAGAATTGATCAAAGAGGAAAATGATATGTAGATTACCCTATAAATGAATTGGATAGATTACAACGAATGAATGGCTTCTTTATAGAAAGAAAAAGAAACCTAATATAAAATTAGAAAACTAAAATTAGCTCAAAGAAATAAAGATTAGCTTAACTAAGTGAACTAAATCTATATTATTAGCCTAATGTAATAAAATAAAAAAGCACCTAGGTTTAGCTCAAGTAAATAAAGCAATTAAAGAACCTAATCAATTAAATAATTAGATAATATCTTTATTACTCCAACAATTTTCATACTTATTTGATTAATTATTTTTGTGAATTTGTTGATACACCTTATGCGACTAAATAGAGTAGTTGATTTAAGAAGGATAAATGTTATGAAAACTTTTTATAAAGTAAAAAGAAAACTTATTTTCATAAGTAAATCAATATTTTAAATTAAAGGAGATAAAAATTGAAAGTTATATGTATTACCCTTAAGTTAAAAGAGGGGTAAGAAAAAAATTCTTAAATTCCTTTGAAAATTCAATGGTCATAGCTCAAAAATAAAGGGAGAAAAATTTGAGAGATATACAATGTTAAAGAATTAAATATTATAATTATTTAGGCAAGCGTGCTCTTATAATATTATATAAAGCATTTATGAGAGACATGGAAATGAAAATGGAGAAAACTTAAAGAGGAAGATGATTTGGTGGGTTATGGGCATTGGAGAAGGGGTATTTAAAGGGTGTGCTGCTTTAGAGTATAATGAACACCTACAATTGTCTTGGCTAAGGCTTTGTGTTGAGTGGTTGATTTATTGAGCATGTTTTACATGTGTTTAAAATAAAATTGTTCCTCTTGGAGTGTATCATATTTTTGGATAATTGATAAAATAAAATATTTTCGAAGATTCCCAAACCTTTTTATTACATTAGAGAAACCATAGATGGTAAAGAATAACCACAATAGTCAACCAAAGAATTGATAAACAAGACTAAAATAAGGGATAAACAAAAGAAAACTAGTTGACAATAAAATAAAAGCAAAGCAACAAGTATAAAATGAGAACAAGAAGATTAGATCCTAAGATTTGCCAAATTGTTAAGGGCTATAACAATCTTAGAGCGTTTACTTCTATATAGTCTCTATCTTCAAATTTGGAATGGCTAGAGTATACCAATATTTTTTTGATACTTATTTGTGATAAGGTAAAATGATTTTATTATTATGTTTAAGAGAGGTTTGAATAATGTTGTTATAAATTAATAATAAATACGTGTTTCATATAAATGGAAAATACATTTTAATTAAAAGTATTTCAATACTATGCTTAGTAAGTGATTATATAATATAATTTTTAGGCTCCTTTACATATTGATATTTTAAATAAGTATGGGTTAAATTGTTTTTAACTTTAATTGTAATTGTCACATATAACATTTTAAAATGATATTACTGAATAAATTATTAAAGTGTAAGGTTTTAATAAAAAATCATAGTTATTTTTAAAGAGGATTATGGGTCTATGGGTTCCTTAAGCATATTATGCATATGGTTTGTTATGTTAACTAGACTCAAGTCATGGAAGAGGTGATCAATCTACACATTGCCTGATCCAAAAGGATATCAAAGCTAGTAAAATCTATAAGGAATTATAGTAGTTTCATTTGGATCTTGGTCCCCCTGTCTTTGTTAGGAACCAGAAGAACAACTGAGAGAGGGGCGGGAAGGGGGGGGGGGTGGGTGAATCAGTTGTCAATGAATTTCAACCCAAATATAAATTAATTCAATCTTGAACTTAGTGCTAGTAAACCAAACTTAATGTTGGTGAAACAAATTAGCAGTTTATATGAATACCGGTGAAACTTAATGCATGAAACCAAAATAGAAACAACATCCATAACACATGCCATGGATATTTTGACGTGGAAACCCTATAAGGGGAAAAACCACGGTGGGAAACCTTACCCACAATTAGATGATACTATTGCAGATAGTAAGTGTATACATATGGGGTCTGCACATGCAGAAAGGCCAACCGCCTAGAGCTCACTGCTCAGTCACAAAATAGGAGTCACACTGACTATAGTAGGATGGTTAAATCCTATAACAATGTACTACTTCAAAGTAGCATCTCCAATGCTGGATTCAGTACCAGTTTAAGCTTTGACAAATACCTTCATACCTTCCTTCAACCTTCAGATCATGTTTGCGTGATTCGCACTATATTATGCTCATGTGATCTTCAGTATTCACACATATACCAAGTTACATTCCCATATCTCATCTCTCAAATGAGATCTTACATTTATACAAAACCTAAGACCAAATATTAATTTTGGCTCACTAAAGATATTACATTTAAATCAATTACAAATAAGTCTTGATGCAATACAACATGTCAGATCAATACATTTACCACAATATCCAATCAATAAACAATATCCATAGCGTGTCGTGCTGATCTGGAATAGATAGCGTATACCGACCCATAACCTAGACCTATCTGTTGGTATCAACAAATATGTCAACCTGATTAGACCAATAACCAAGACACCAAATCCAAACATCCAATCCTTGTCTTTGACATAATCAAATGATCTCTAGATGATAACAAATCATCTTCATTGTCGGTGAACCATATTACCTATCGGTGAACATATACTGGTGACTGTGCATAAGCCACTAACTTTTCTGGTGAACACAATGTGTCGGTTCAACAGTAAACCAATATAACCAAAGTGCCAAATCAACAATGTAGACCTCCAGAAGGATAAGTGTTGACATCAATGACAAAACCAATGCAACACATCCATAATACCAACAATTTTGTTGTCTATTGTTTTGTTGATGGTCAAGTACCAATGTTTTGTTGTTATATGGTCTTAGACAACATTTTCTTGTTTACGGTTTCAGGACCCTTTCAAAACATATTTTACCTTAATCAAAAACTTGTGTGTGTGTGTGTGTGTGTGCATCAGCAGTGTCACTTGGGTTAAATTGAGAATATTAGGTTACGTAAATAATTTATAGTTGGATTTACTTCAATCTCCTTAAAGGTTTATTAGAACTAGAGTATGGTATATGGTTGACTATATGAGAGAGGATGAGTTGTTATACATTACATTTCTCACTTTGACATATCTTAATTAGTATTTATATATCTAGATTGGTACAATTGTCTGTCTCATATGGACAAGAGAGGTCTCTAACATCACATTGTTATACTTTGTGTCACCCACCTTAATTATTATATTTGAGGATTTGTATTCACATTCATTTTACTAGAATATGAATATAAAATAAAAAATTATAATTATATTTTGGTTATTATATTAGTAATAAAGATTATTGTATATTCATGTATTTGAACATAGTATAGTTGGTGACATATCTAATATTAATGTAAGGAAGTAATGGTTTCAAAGCCATTTTGTTTATGTACTCTTTTACCATGTGTTAATGTTGTTTCATAGAGATAGAAAAGTGAGACGAATCAAACTTTATTCCATTGTGTTATGTGAGGTTATCAAATATTGAATTCCTTCCATGTCTGAATTTTAAGAGTGGATTTTCTCCTTCAAGCATAATATCTACTCAAAACTATAGCCTAATATTAGAAAATTTTTTGTTTTTGATAATTTTATTTTTAAATTTATGTAGTATTTATTTTTTTGAATGAATTGTATGAATTAAAAAATCAAGTTTATAAATTAAAAAATGAATATATAACAAGCTAATATTTTGATCCTAGAACTTTTTATCCTATCTAGCACGTAACTATGGAGATTGAATAATAGACCCAAAAAATGAATTTGTAACTACTTATATTTCATCATATTATAGAAGAGAGGATAGTCATGTAGCCTATAATGTGTGATTATATTGTTAGACTATATTTTGTGTATTTAGATTACATAATTTTTTATGAAGTGAATAACTTGTATATTTCATACTACTCTTGTTAACTACTTATATTTATTGTTTTATATGTGTAATGATAAATTAACGCGGGATATATTATTAGCCCACAACCCACACATCCTAAGATTATTTGCACATATTAAATTTAAAAAATATTATGTTATTATTGGAATAAATTGGAAGAATATAACATAGGTGTGAAACCAAATAGGATCTCTTATGGTTAGACATTGAACATGTTTCTTTTATAGGGGAGAGACAACCTCTAAAGTTAAATCAAAATTATTTTTTGATTGTAGAATTTTATGTGATATTAAAGTTAAAAAAGAACTAGATATTACTATAAACTTGTTGTATAGGAATTCAAGGATGATTTATTTAAAAATAAATTAAATAAATGCTCAAAATTAGTCTTCATCTTTGAATTAAATTCAAATTCAAATGATAGAAGGAAATTTTAGACCTAGTGTTTCACTATGAACTTCTCTATGAGTGGCAAATATTTTTACTTCTATTGTTTCTTAAAATGTCTTTTGGGATTCTTTATACTTTTTTATTGTAACCAATTGATATAATAACCTTGTATGGATATATTGTCAAGTATTATATAAAATTAAGATCATTGAAGCATTTTCAATGATGAATCATATTTTAGATTTTGACTAATCCTAAACCTTGTTTGAATGATTGTGTGAAGCATAAAATGGCCCCGTTGAAAAGAAGGGAATGAGAAAACCCATAGGAAATAAAAATCTCTCCCAAATAGAGGATGAAGAGATAAAGTTTAGATGACCTCAATAAAAAGAATAAGAGATGCCATACAACCCTTCTCAATATGTAGTCTTCTATGATGATGGTGGATGATTGATTCTTAATGTTAAAGATGGTTCAAGATCGTTAAATGATATGTATTCCCATAGGAATAAACCAATACAATGGTAAGTGTAAGATGTATTCCCATTCTTGAAAGGAATATAAGGGAAAATAATGTATGATATAAATTTGTAGAGGGTGCTCAATCATCACATTGTCAAGAGTCCAAACCCTAACTAAAGAAAGTAATAATTCATAACTATGTATAAACTATTTCTAATGGAAGTGCCAAAGATTTGGATGATGTACTTAAATCCTATTTAGTCTTTCGAAAGACAATGAAAATCTATGAAAAATATTGATAAGTTGAATTAAGTACCATGAGATTTTTGAGTATGGTAAAATTATGAATATACTCTTTTAGAATATGTAAACATTAATTATAAATACATTGAAAATATAAAGTCATAAGTATATACATGATCTATCACTCTTGAAGCATATATAGGTAGAGAAAGAGTATGAGGGTTTGAACTTAGGTGATGCAACCCCATGTGATTTATCATAAAAGAAGAGAAGAATATCCTCAATAATGTTATCAATACCATGTATGTGGCATTCTACAAATTAATTCAATTCATATCCTATAAGTAGTTATCCAAATGGTAAAGAAGACATGAATGATCCCATAAGTAGTGTTCCCACAAGATGGCCAAATATGAACAACTATAGAATCTTAAAGAGTTGGAAGTGAAGAAACCTCAATTGACTCATATATGTAGGAGGTAAAGTCTATATCTATAACAAAAGTAATAGAAGTTGAAGAATTATATAGAGCCTCTATAGGGGGTGAAGGAACATCAAGAGAAGTCTCTCTATTGGTCATAATGATCTAGTTCTTCCCATTAATCTAATATTATAACTATATTGCTATCATATGGAAGATTATCATAATGGTATAGGGGAACAAGATAATCCAAACTAGGATCTTCAAGGAATTGAGGATCAACTAGATTTGAATACATCTCCCAAATTTTATTTTAGAGATCTAAAGAGGACTCTCAATGCCTACTATGGTAAATTATGTGTTGGTGTCATATTGATACTAATTTTTTTAGGTATAAGAACCCTTAAATGACCATAAATAGTTTTCCCAACATGTATTTGGTTTAGGAATAATTTTATATAGATACATAAGTTAAGCCAAATGAAATATTTTAAAATACTGTATCACCAATACTTATAATTCTATATTTCAAGTAAATAACACGAGGATGATATTAAATATTCATGAATAAAAATAACATATTTCTCAAATCAATGAAATAATAGATTAATTAGAAAGATATCAACATAATCACAAGAGCACCCCTAATCAATCAACTAATTGACACGATATAATTTGTTTGATTAATATTACCACTTACAAAAATATAGTGTGTCAGTTAACAAATTTGTCTTTTCTAAAATAACAACAAATTGACTCTCTTTGTCTAGATGTAAAGACAAACTACTAACAAACAGTTGGAGAAATTGCTGATTGAACTGATTGAACTCTAGCAAGTTTCCTTTGAATTTCAGAGGCACAGCTCCCTCTTATGATGTGATTTAGATTTTTGGGGGTATGGTTTAACCAAAAAAACAGAAAAGACAAACTAACATCTGCACGTAGTCATGACACATACGATTATAGATTTAAAAACGAAAAAAACAGATGAGTGACACAAAGATCATTCACTCGGCACCCACAACAGAAAGATGAGAAAAAGATTAAATAATTCTTTTCCAGATATCAGTGACATACACATATTCTAATAAAACATATTCTAATAAAACAGGAAAGTAATAAAATCTGCAGTTAAAAGAAATACACATAAACACAAAGATTCAACATATATCTCCTCCTTTCCTTTGATAAATAAAAAACAAATTGCTCACAAACCCTTCAGCCCTTATACAGTGATTATGTCTGAAAACAGAAAACGCTATCTCTTCCCCCTTTACAAAGCTGAAATCAAAATTCCGTGGATTCTGATTGAGTCTCGCTCATACCTCAAAGGACGGGGGGATCAGAAAAGTTTGGCTCTTTCATCACATATTTAAAGAATTTCCTCCCTGAGACTTTTCAGTTTCTAGTAACTCCTGTAACTGCTTCTTGAAATTCAAATTGTTCTTTTTCTTTTTATCAAAACAGTTTTCATGCCTATGGTGGTTACTATAAACTGAACCTTCAGTGGCTTCTTCAGATCTTCAGTATGACTTTTATCTGCAATATAGTTTCCCGAATTAAGTTTTCTCTCCTCACTCTAAACACCAAGTAAGGGCAGGTTCCCTCAAATAAGATAGAACGAAATATGGCATCTTGAAACTCATTACGCATTTGCATAGTGGAATCTAATTGCAAAATTTAATTACTCTTGCTTGATGTATCATATACAAAAGGATAGTCGCAGAACGAGAAAGAACTCCTTTCCATCCAAAATTTGAATTCGGCCACAATATTGAAATCCTCACTGTTCACTGCATCATTGTAGAAGGACATATGATTGAGAACTTGAGATTTCTCATTTACTCTATAAAGAAAATCAAGAATCTGCACTCCTGCTTCAAATTTGTCATTTATGGTAGTCTCATAGACCAGAATTGTGATGAATTGCTGAACAGTGGCTAAAAGCCGTTCCAACTGATCTCTGTCATAGCTTTGCCTTAACATGTGTAGGCTGATTTAAGATCGACTTCCAGAACTTCCGAAGGGGGGCCATAATATTCAGAAAAATTGAAGAAACTATTCTCCAATAGGGTGATAATGTTTCAAAGATTAATAGAGTTGGCTGAAGTCCAGCTACCTTCATCTAGAGATAACAAAGACTCAGTTGATTCCATAATTGCTTTGCTATCCAGGAGGAATGTAAAGATTGGTACTCAATGAAAAAAACATTGTTTTGATCTTAAGTACCAAACTTTCTTCCCTCGATGACACCTTTGCCAGCTCAAAATCTTCTTTACTTTGCCGTGAGGCGACGCATAAAAAAAATAATTAAGTGCAATGAGGTATTAGTGAGATCTAGATTCGGATATGGGCATGGCTTTAAAGGGTGTATATGGCAGCTCAATTGAACCTGGAAGGTCATGAAAGTTTAAATTTGGCCGGGTTTCAAATAGGGGTCAATATAGTGTGGTCTCTTTTTTATATATATATATATAACATTATTATGAAGTATATGAAAGAATATGCCCTTTCAAATAAATTTTTACTTACAAAGTAGTTTGTATGAGATCAAACAAAGCTTCAAAAAATATTAAAAAGCAAATCATTTAACATCATTTATGATAAATAATTAATTCTCGCCATACACCATCTACAGGGTGCATGTATAGTCTTGCGAATTAATGCTACAATACCAAAATTTTACATTGAATCTTAATTTATTTGTCCACTTAGGCCTCATTTTTCTCATCAATTATACCAAATCTAAGAGATCCTCAGTGGGCCACTTTGGTTAACCGATTTCTATGTGTTGTACTAGTTTCTCCCATGCCCTATATTATTTTCCCAAGGTGGATAGTCCCAAAAATTGTTTAAGTATATGCTTTGTGTGTTTTTGTTTGCAAATATGTCAGAGATTTTAAAAGTTCAAAATCATCTTGATCCTCTAATCATGATCAAATATTTTCTTATGTTTTGAAGTGAAAGAAGAAAAACTCTCTTAGTGTCGTGTTAGAACTTTTGGAGGCTCAAGAACCTCTTGAACCTTCAACAAGGTTTAAATAAATACTAAAGATCTAACATGAAAGTGAATAAGATAAAGAGAGGCTTGGTGTCAAAGGTTCTTGAACTTGTTGAATCGCCAACTAGGTTCAACTATAGAGGATGAAATAAACTGGCTAAGGTTTACGAGACTAAATGTTTTTTAACACAAGGTGAAGTAAAGCTGCAATATTAAATTATGTAAGTGATTGCAAATCTGAAAATAAGCTTACCAAATTGAGATTATGTATTACACATTCAACATTCAAAATTCAGAAAACAATAAGAGACACCAAATTTACATGGAGCAATCCTTTTGAGAAAAACTCCACATGGGAAAGAGGGCAAGTATATCATTAAGCTTTAATGAAGAGATGTACAATAATACACTTCACTACTATACTTTGATCAAATTAGAACACCATGTTACTTGGAAGAACTCAACTCGTGACACTACCATCTTATGGTTTCAATTTATAGAAACTTGTGAGAGCGAAAACCATTATGGTATTTCAAAACAAAACGCAAGAAACTACTTGCAAAAAGCCATGCCTAGGATAGTAGACAACCAACATACATGATAATAAAATAATATAATTCACATGGCTCCAACATGAGGGCCTAGCCCATGGCCACTTAGCTCTTTGGCTTTTAGATGCTCTGTAATTACCTGATGACTCTTTAGATCACACAACAAACAACCTTCCACCTTCCAATCTTGGGTGCCCAACTCATGAATCTTCAAATTCCTAAAAGTGGATGCCTAGGAGGTATCTTATCCATTTTTGACTTGTACCTATTATCAACACATGATCACCTCTTAACGATGCAATTACAATTTGTCATGGAATACAAATATTAAATGTCTTTCCTCTCATACCCGATAGAACACTTTCCAAGGAAGGTGGAGACATATGAATGACATAAGAATGCAAGGTTAATATCACCTATCCTAGTGTTCTCCCACTTGACATTATACATTACAATTACATCCAAGAGATACAAATAAATAAATCAAGTATAATGATTAAGTTCGATGGTCTTCCTACACAAAGAGAACTTATCTATGGTCATTGGCTTCATAAGTGAATTTGCAACTTTAGATCCAAAGTGTTAACCTTTTCAATGAATACCTTACCATTCTCAACCATTTCTTGCACAAAGTGATATTGAACACCAACATACTTAGTACGTGCATGATACATGGGATTTTTGGCCAAAAAATAGCACTCTGACTATCACATATGATTGTCACTATCCTACAATCAAAACCAATACCATTACCAAGTTTCTATAACCATACTATCTCCTTAGAGGTATGTGCAACAACCATATACTCTACTGCAATGGTGGAAAATGTAACTGTAGGCTATCTCTTACTCATCCAACTCATTGCTCCTCTAAAGAAAGTAAATACATAGCCACTAGTGGACCTCCAACTATTGAAGTTACATACCCTGATTTGCATCAATAAACCCCTCTATCTTAACCACATCATCTATACCATGATAAAGAAAACAATGATAAGAAGTACCTCACAAATATCTAAACACCCTTTTAACAAAATTCCAATGCTCTCTACCAATACTTCTAGGACTAGACATAATCCTAATAGAATTATACATAATCCTAATAGAATTATACATAATCCTACTTAAAACTCCCACTACTTGGGCTATATCTAGTCTAGTACAAACCATTTCATAAATTTAAACTACCAATGGCACTAGAATAAGGGACCTTAGAAATCTCTTCAAAATCATTATCAAAATTAGGACACATGTATAAATTCAACTAAGTACCAATAGAAAATAGTATAATAACTAGCTTACAATCATGCCTACAAAATGGTATCAAAATACTTACTTTGAATTAATCAAATTTTTCTTTGAACCCAATCTACAGTGATCTCCAACCCAATAATATATTTTGCATTCCCCAAGTCCATATCGAATGTGCTAAAACATAATTTTTTATTTTGAACATATGTTGTCGTTGATGTCAAAGGAGTGTCATCTTTGATATCAACGGAGTGCCATATGTGCTAGTCCATTCTGTCATTGATGTAATGACATCCAAAAGATTGAAGAATGCATACTACTATCATGTCACATCAGAGCACTTTGAGTTGCAAAAGTATAGTGGCTTTCTATGATGATGAAATCAGTTGAGGTATATTTGTAGTATTGTATTGCATCAACTCCTATCGGTGGAAGTGATCTATAAGTATGATTAAGAATGTATGAGGTAAGTTACCCTAACAATAAGCTTTCTTTGATAACTTGTTATGTTCCACATTTCCTCATAGTTGTGAGTTACGACCTATAGTTTGAAAGGAGAGTGTTCCTGTAGAGGAGGGGATTTGCTACCTCTAAGATGATGAATCCTAGAGATCAAATCGATCTGCTGCTACCTCACTTAATTGGTGCTAAGGGTGAGCTAGGGGATAACAAAATGAAAGCTTATGCTAAAAGAGAAATAATTGAATGATTTAAAGCGCAAAAACAATGAAATATAAAAAAATTGAATTAACAAAGTGATATAAAATTCAAAGTAGATTATACCAAAGGGTCAGGAAGGTCTCGGGTTTTGGATGCCAGTGCGGTGCGCGAATGCGAGTGCAATGCCCTATCGTTTGTATGACTAGAGAATACAAAACCAACCTGAGATCCAACAATGACTTCTCTCAACTGCGTAGAACCTATTCGTCACCTGCACACATGGAGATGGGAGAAAATGCTGGGGCTATATAGGGGTCTGCCTCAGTCAAATCCCCGCTTTGGTATTTCCACCTCCACAGACAACCAGATAGATAGATTTGATACAATATAAAATGATAAAATGCAAATAGAAACTATACTCCGCTTAATGGAAGCAAACCCTTATTGTAAATAGATAAAAGTAATGTATTGATAAACTAAATGCACCTAGATAATAGATACACTTAGAGATATGATAAATAGATTGCATGCAACGTTAAAATGAGATAGATAAAAGATAAAGAGAAGACAAGGCATGTAGCCAAACCCCCCTTTTTGAGATACGAGTGTGATGAAGCTTGAGATATGTGCTTGTTGTTGCAAGATAGTTGTAAGAGTGATGTAGATAAAGATAGCTTAATAGTGTTCTTAGAGCATTCAAGAGACCATCAAGAGATCAAAGAGAGCCAAAGAGTAGAGCCAAGAATTCCAGAGAGAGAACCAAGAGAGTGGAACCCTTCAATATAGACAAAGAAGAGTTTTTAAGGCTGGGAAGAGGTGTGAAGATCCGTTATAGATGAAAGCGAGCTTAAGGACACGCATCAGAAGGCACCTAATTAGCTATAGGACACGAGATTCTAGGGGCTTATCAGGACATTAGAATGACACATAGACATCTGCACGTCACGCTTCCGTCCTACCAAAGATAGGCCCAAATGGGATTTTAGAGCAAATGCAGGCACTTTGTCTTCAAGGCTCATGATGCCAAAATGATGGGATTTTGATCATAAGTTCATCATTAATTCATCGGGCGCCATGCATAAGTGTCATAAATTCTCTAGGCACAATTTACGACACTACATTTTGGCCCCACTTTAGTGGATTGATCGACTCAAGTGATTGGGTACACTAAAGTAGTTTCAGAAAGATGAATTCATTAAGCCCATTGTAGTGCAATGAATGCAATAAATACTTAGCCCAGAAAGGATACTGTAGAGGTCGTAGAGGTTGAGTCGGCGATTACGAACGATGCCCCCAAATCTTCACGAGAAACCGCATTATTCACCATGATGAGTCCCATACTACAAAATTCTGTCAGCATGAAAAACAAAGGAAACTACTTCGACGAGAAGAATGCTTAAGAAGTGTTAGTATAGATAGAAAAGAAAAATAAGATAAAGGCGAGTATATGCCCCCTCATATTTTTCCCTCAGCAAGGTGGGGGAAAATAGGAAGGAAAATGAGCCAAAATTGTCCCAAAATGGTCAAGAAAAATTTTGGGCGAAAATTAGGCTATATACTCAAAAGTGGGCCTCAGGAAGGGTCATTTTCACTATTCACCATGGGCATTTAAGATGAGATTAGAATAGAGTCTAAGTGAAAATACCACAAAGACAAGAGCACATGGTAAGCAAGATTGAGGAGCTATGGACCATAGTGGAGTAGGGTGATGAGCCCGAGAAGGTACACCTCGAATTGCACTTCTATGCATAATTTTATGCATGTTTTAGAATTTTTGTATTTAGTACTGCACATGCATCTAAGGGACACATTTAGGTCTCGGCTCCACGTGTCTATCTAGGACACGTGCTGCCATCTAAGGACCGTGTTGTCGCCCTACCTAGATGATGGTGTTTAGAATACGTGTTGGCGTCTAGATCAAATCATGGATAGAGACTGATGATAATTTTTTTCTCTTTGTGTAGACTTTGCCCAAGATGCAGGAGCATACGTCAGGCCATTTATTTCAGACATTGCGGGACCGGGCGGAGGAGCTGTCGGTGGCAGACAAACAGCTACTCCGAATAGTAGGACTATGGTGGAATTTCCATTTTCTAGAGCTCCAGTTTCATGCCTCGATGTTGCGAGTCTTCATGGAGAGATGGAACGTAGATACTATGTCGTTTCATCTTCCTAAATGGGAGATGACTATGATCCTGATCAACGTCTATCACATCGTCTGACTACCTATCCAGGGGTAGAGAATATCTCCCACTATCCTATTGGGAGAAAAGTTGGGTAGACAACAGGAGTGGGCCCTTGATCGAAGGGTCGACGGGAGCAGGCATGTTTATTTGTGAGTGCTGGGCCAGGGATGAGTTTTGATTCCCCTAGTACGGAGCATCATGATAGCGACTGTGGCATGGCGGGTACTTACAAATGGTTGCAGATCAGAGCTAATTGTTAGGTTCGTGCCACTGATCCAAGAGATGGAGGATCACAGGACAATGTATGTGTGGAGGCCACACATGCTCGCCCATCTCTACTACGAGTTGTCTTGGTACGTGCATCATGAGTACCAAAGCCTTACAACATGCACACTGCTCTAGGTGTGGATCTTCTAGAAAATCACTTGCACGTGACTAGTCGGCTTCCTGGTGTTGATGTTGCTAGATATGCCGAGGGCACACTCTTATCAGTTGCAGTGTGGTGAGTGGCAGACTAGTGACCTGACCTACTAGAGGGTCACCATCGACTAGTTGGGGATCGATGACCTCATCTGACAACCATTCTAGGATATGGGGATCTAGACCACTAACTGCATGTAGCTTCCACGGATGCAACACGACTGCTTCCTGGTTGGGCGCCAAGACCATATTGTTATGTCGTACTATTAGCAATGATGTATGTGGCAGTTTGGGCAGGTGCAGACCATCCCTCCCGTCATGCTGACATATGTCCGTTCAGCCAGGAGCACGATGCGACCACAAGATTGCCTCTCCCTACCATTGGAGATGTTTGCGACAGATCTGAGGGGAATGATGATGATAAAATCATGCCATAGGTAGATATAGATGATGTTAGAGTCACCCCAAGCTTCACAGATTGGTGGGGTAGGGTAGGGCCTACTGTGATCTTTCTTCCAGATGCAGTAGGAGGAGACGCCATAGATTTAGGAGGTGATAGCAAGCACCAAACCTCCTCGAGAGATGAGGGTGAGAGGCCGAGGTAGAGATAGCGGGTGGGGAGCTTGAGCCCAGAGAGACCAGTGCTTGCAGCGAGGAGGCTCCCACCATTGCCTATTGCACCACCATCTACACCACCAACGCGACCATCAGTACCAACAACCACTGCGAAGGGATCCACTAGCAAGGCTCCTCCACGAGATCTAGATTGGTAGAGGGGTGATCCTAGTATGCATTTTGGTTTCAGTTTGTGTATTTCAGTCTTTCTCATACATGCTCTGATATATGTATATACATGTAGAGATTTAGATACTATGGATACTGATAGAAAAATGTTTTATGTTTGTAGAGGGTGTCGTTGAGTGGTTGAGTTTCATCTATAAGGAACTCATAGAGATCATCCCTACTGTGCAGACCTGGGGCCCAGTGTTGGATGCTTACCGACCCCTCTAGACAGTAGGGATACACACTCACCTATTTGAGCCTGTAGTACAACCGTAGATAGCATATGAGGAGAGCTAGGTGGAGCGGGTGCAGGAAGCAACACAACTAGCCTCTGTGACAGGGCAGAGGGATCAGGTTCTGTTGGAGGTTTTCTCTGTCTTTGGAGAGAGAGAGCAAGTGGTGAAACATGAGCTGAGAGTGTCGAGAGTGAACGTGACGCTCTATAAAGCTAGTTCGATGACCTCTAATGATAGGTGGATGCTGCTCGACAGGGTACAACTGGTCACCTTGACCACCCCCGAGTGCATCAACTGATGTCAGACTTGGAGGCAACATGCGAAAGAGAGGCTTCACTGTGAGAGGAGCTCATGATGCAATGGGAGACTGTGGTGGAGCTGCGAGGAGAGCTGAGGGGGCTTGCAATCATGAAGCACCACTACTGTGAGATTGCAGACCACATCAGTGAGACAACCCTCACACCGAGATGAGGACCCTCCAACACCCATGACTTCAGGTTCCCATCCACCACAAGGGTCATGAGACATTTTGTAGAGATTGATTCATTTTTTATTCATCAAATGTATATAATTCTTTTGATTGATATACATATGTACTTATGTAGTTCAGAGACACATATGCCAGCATCACATATTTTTGTAGTGATGTGATACATGTACATGTACATGTACATTGACATTGACATTGACATTGACATTACACACACACATATGAGATTTATCATTCCAATCTAATCTTGTGTTATTATGGATGTACTTTTTATTTTACATGCTCATTATATATGCTCATGTGATGGATGGTTTAGATTAGATGTGCATCATGATTTAATTTTTACATATTGTTGTATATATGCATGATTAAATTCCATGATGATCATTATCACACACACACACACACACACTCAAATATACATGTATATGCACTGTCACCTCATAACACAGAGATAATTAGATATCATGTTAACAAAGATATATCATGACATGACTAGCATAGAAATCTAAGCATCATGACGCGATACATAGAGTTTTTCTTCTATGCATAATATCTACATAGGTGGGAAGCGTTGATAGGTTCTTTGAGAGGCATACCATCCATATGAGATAAACCATAGGCACCCAAACCATAAATAGAGGTGACAATTTATGGACCCAACCAATTTGGGCTAAATCTCCATTGTTGATCAGGTGGCACTTTGACATTTCTCTGATTCTCACAAAGAACTAGGTCACCTATCTTGAAGGCTCAGGGTAACACACTTTGTTTATATTTCTTAGATAAAGAATTTTTATAAGCTTAAAGTTGTTGAAGGGCCTTTACACGATGCTCATCCAACAAATCAAGCTTATTGAGACAAAGAGTACGATAAAAATCACCATCTATAACCTCTTTCAGGGAGATACACAATGATGAAATCTCCAACTCAAGGGGCATGATAGCATCGATGTTGTAAATGAGGTTGTAGGTCGTTGTCCCTGTAGCCGTACATACACTCGTGTGATAGTTCCATAATGCATATACTAGTTGAATATGCCAATCTTTGCCATTTTTGATAACAATCTTATGTAAGATCTGATGCTTCTGCTCAACCGTTAGATTGAGGATAATAAGGTGTAGAAAAACAATGTTGGATGTGAAAATTCTCAAGGAACTGCTTAACCTCTTTGTTCTTAAAAGGTGTGACATTATCAGAAACAAGGGTAGCAGGTAAGCCAAAACGAGAAATGATGTTATCCATGATGAAGCCACAAATCATCTTAGTAGTGGTGGATCTTAGTGGAATGGCTTCGACCCAATTTGTGAAATAATCTGTAGCAGTGATGATAAAGACATGACCCTTAGATGAAGGGGGAGATATCTTTCTAATGATATCCAACCCCCCAGGTCTTAAAAGGCCATGGAGAAGCTTGAGTTTGGAGCTCTTGTGCGTGGGTTCGAATCAAGTTACTGTGTTGTTGACATTGGGGGCATTTCTTGACAAAAGCAAAAGAGTCTTGTTCCATTGTTTGCCAATAATACCCCATGTGAATCAGCTTGTGGATCAAAGATTTGCCCCCAAAGTGTCCACCCCCAAAGCCTAAATGGGCCTCCTGAAGGGTAAGGGGTATCTCATCTTTTGTCAAACAACGTAAACGAAGGCCATTATACGATCTTCGATAAAGGACATTAGATAAAAGGATACAGAGAGCGGCCATCTTCTGAATTCACACACGCAAGCTCTTGTTGGCATCATCAAGAAAGCTTTCAGTTTTGAGGTGATTATAGATGTGTGTAAACCATTCTCTTGAATCGATATGAGAATGCATGAAACTATCAAATTGGGTTTGATCAGTCACAACTGGAGAGCGGAGGAATTGCACCATGAAATGATATTTGTCCTAACCAAAGTTTGGGCCTACAAGGGAAGCAACGCTTGCCATTGCATCCACATGACAATTTTCTCTCCATGAAATATTGTCAATCATATAAGTAGTAAAATATTTTAGTACGGATGTGACCAAATCCTTATACTAAGATAACTTTAGCTGCTTAACACGATACCTGCTTGTAACTTGACTTACAATAAGCTGAGAGTCCCCATGGATATAAATTTTTTCACACCCATGACAATCACGACACAAAAACTAGCAATTAAGGCTTTGTACTCGGTGATGTTGTTAGTGAAATTAAATTCTAAATGGAATGAGAGAGGGACTAGTATTCCTTTAGGTGAGATCAAGATCACACCCGCTCCTGAGCCAGTCTGGCATCTTGATCCATCAAAATACATGTCCCATATTGATTCATGATCAGTGGTTACAACATCTTCATCGGGAAAAATATCTAAGGTAGGAAAAGAGTTTCTAGATGGGGCATAAACCAATTGATCAACGATGAACTGCCCTTTGATTGACTTATGAGTTATGAATTGCAGATCAAACTCAGAAAGCATCATCACCCATTTAGCCAACCTTCCTGAAAGATCAAACTTTGAAAAGAGATGCTTAAGGATATCATTCTTAGCTATAACTCATGTTTCTGCATGGAGGATGTAATGCCTTAACTTCTACATTGCAAAGATGAGAGCTAGACATTGATTTTCCACAACATAATATCAAGTCTCATATTCTATCAAAGTGCGACTAATGTAATAGACCGCTCTCTCTCGGCCTTCATCATCTCACTGGGCTAACAAGGCTGCTAGAGCGTGAGACAAGGCATATATGTTGAAAAAGAAGGGTCTATCAGACATAGACGATATTAGAATAGGAGGATTAGTCAAGTAATTCTTAATAGAATCGAAAGCTTCTTGGAATTCTTCATTCCATTTGAAATGAACATCCTTCTTCAACAATCGCGTGAAAGGAAGGGTATGATTAACCAATTATGCCACAAACCTGCGAATGACCTGAATCTTCCCTTGCAAAATATGAAGCTGAGAGATGTTTCTAGGTGGAGGCATGTTTAGAATTGCATCGAGGAATGTTTACAATTGCATCGATTTTATCAATATCTATTTTGATTCCTTGGCGAGAGACAATGAATCCCAAAAGTTTCCCGACATCGACACCGAAAACACATTTAAGGGAATTTAGTCTCATCTTATACAATTGAAGCCTTTATAAGACTAGCCAAAGATTTTTAATATTCATGTGATGAGCAATAGATTTTACCAAGATATCATCGACATAATATTCCAATATCTTATGGATGAAATCATGGGATATCAAGGTCATAGCTCACTGATAGGTTGCTCCTACGTTTTTCAACCCAAACGACATGACAACATAGAAAAAGGTTGCCCAAGGAGTCATGAAGGTAGTTTTATATTGATCTTCCATACTAATACGAATTTGATTGTACCCCGAGAAATCATCCATGAAAGAGAGAAAAGCATAACTGGCAGTTGAATCTATGATCATTTCAATGTCGGTAGTGGAAAGTCATCCTTGAGGGAAGCTTTATTCACATCTTGAAGGTCAATGTAGATGCGGATTCAACCATTAGGTTTGCTAACTAGAACAATGTTTGAGATCCAAGGCGAATATTCAATAGGACGGATGAAATAAGCTTTCAAAATATTTTCTATCTTTGTCTTGACTAACAAGGCCACCTTGGGATTCATCTTTCAAATCTTTTGTTTCACCAACTTAGCATCGGGACTAAGTACAATATTATGTACCACAATTGACTCATTGATGCCTGAAATTTCTTCATAAGACCAAAAAAACATGTTAGGGAATTGATGTAGAAGATCAAAATATTCCTTAAACTCCTTAGAAGATAAACACTTCCTGATCTTAATGGCTTTATCAGGAGTTATATCACTCATGATGACTTCAGTAGTTTCTCCACTAAGGAGCGCACTACAGTCTTCTGGATGAGATATGGGTATATGTTCTTCATTGCAAGATAAGGGTGCCCCCTGCTCAATAGAATCCCCAAAATACGCTTGGGTATTTAAACAATAAGGGAATCGACGTTCATGGTGATAAGAGGGAAAATCATCATACACACCTAGAAATTCCTTGAAGGATTCTTCCGAAGGAAAGAGGTCCAAGGGAATTTCATTAAGCGATGTTGTGCTATTAATAAGTTCTAGTTGAAAAAGATTAAGAGGAAGAGGGTCAATGACAATCATGTTAACAGTTAACTATGGTTTCATCCTTTGACTCGTATGGTGATACCCTAGTCTGATGTGGTGGTGATGAGGTTCGACTTCCAAAGGAATTCAAATACCTTGTTCGTTAGGTCCACAACCTTTTCCATCATAACCCAGTTGTGATACCACCTTATATCTAGGACCATAAATATCATGCAATTTCTTAAATTAAGGAGGTTTAATGTAGAAAAGGTGGTCAACATGATAAGCATCACTTGGCTTTATTGACACATAATCATCTTTTGTAACCAAAGTGAACGAAATCTTAGGAAACTTCAATTGGACGGGGTCAACCTTGTATTCACCAACATGAGAGTCAATGAAATCTAAGGAACCCCAATCATCACCCAAGCATGCATTTATCCTTGACACAAAAGGTGATTTAGCTGGAGAAGACTCAGTAGGAGTAGACCCCAAGGTTTGTACCTCAAGGAGATTTGTTTTCAGGGAGTCTTCCTTTAGAGAATCCTTCTCCCCAAGTGATTTCTTCTTCATGACATCTTGCTTTCTATGGACTTCCTCCTTCTCCCACTCTTCCTTTTTAGGGGATGAAACAAAGGTATAAATCATCACCGAAGAAGACAAAGTAGGCACATAATTTTGAAAATAAGGCGCAACTGAGGATTGACCCATTGCTACTATTTGACACATGCACATAGCCTCAGGGTCAGCCTTGATTGTGACAACTTGATTATTAGCTACAAACTTCATAGATCCATGAAGTGTAGATGATACAACTCCCAAGGCACGAAGCCATGGTCTACCCAAAAGGAGGTTATAAGACAGAGGACCTGGCATCACATGTATAAGGGCTGGGATAGTAACAGGCCCAACCTTCAAAGGGAAAATGATGGTCCCTATAGGGGTTTTACAACTGTTGTCAAATCCTTGGATAAACAAAGAAGAGGCTGCCAAAGAGTTTGGGTCCACCTTGATTTTTGGTAACAAATATAGGCCACAAACATTAAGTGCAGAGCCTGTATCAACAAGTGTTCGTCTAATACCAACACTGTTTACATGAACAATTATCATTAAAGGATTTGCCAAATTTATTACTTCTGGAGGTGGAAGCTCATGGGGATAGAAAGTAATATTCGGTGAATCCTTACAAATATGATCCATCAACGCATTCACATCTGTTGGTCTCGTAGAAGAAGGAAATAAGATCTTTTGCAAGGCTTCCTATAGCATACCTTGATACACCAGAGAAGTTTGAAGAAAATCCCATAGTGAGATCTTAGTGGGAGTAACCTTAAGTTGCTCAATAAGATCGTAATCACTAGTTTGTTTATCTGCCGGTGAAGGTACTTTAGGAAGACTAGGTTGAAAAGGTGGTAAATAAATTTGTGGTTGGTCAAGAGTTTGTTTATTACTCCAAGTGTTATATGTATGAGCGATGGTATTATGAGATGATTGTTTAGATTGCATAAACCTAGCATATATGTCAGAAGTTTCTCCTCTAAACGATTTTCCATAATTAATGGTTTTAACTTTCTTTGGAGAAGGACTTGTTGCAGTTACATGAATGTAATGTCTCTTATCCCTTTGAGGAGTGCAGATACTACAATAACTTTCATATATTTTTCATCTTCGAATGAGGATGTCATGGAGGATGACTCTTCTTTTACGTCTCTTTTGGAAAGAGGTGCTTCTAAGAAATCATCTAAAACTTAATCCATATCAAAGTCATCCTTAGAGAATGCTTTATCAAAAGCATCAAACTCTAAGAGAAAAAGGTCTAACATTAGGCATTCATGTTGGGTTCACCAAAATATAGAGGGGATTTGATACCTCTAAGATGATGAATCCTAGAGAGAAAATCGATCCGCCGCTACCTCACTTAACTTGCTCTAAGGGTGAGCCAGGGGATAACAAAATGAAAGTTTATGCTAAAAGAGAAATAATTGAATGATTTAAAGTACAGAAGCAATGAAATATAAAAAAATGAATTAACATAGTGATATCAAATTCAAAGTAGATTATACCAGAGGGTCGGGAAGGTCTCGGGTTTTGGATGCCAACGTGGTGCGTGGACGCCAGCGCATCGCGTTGTCCTCTGTACAACTCGAGAATATACATTTATCGTGAGAGCCAACAACAACTTCTCTCATCTGCATAGAACCTGTTCGTCACCTGCACACATGGAGACGGGGGAAATTGTTGGGGTTGTATAGGGGTCTGCATCTGTCAGACCTCCGCTTTGGTGTTTCCACCTCCATGGACAACCAGATAGATAGATTTGATAAAAGATAAAATGAAAATAGAAACTATACTCCACTTAATGAAAGCAAACCCCTATTGCAAATAGATAAAAGTGGTGTATTGATAAACTAAATGCACCTAGATAATAGATACACTTAGAGATATGATAAATAGATTGCATGCAATGATAAAAAGAGATAGATAAAAGATAAAGAGAAGACAAGACGTGTAGCCAAACCCCCCTTTTCGAGATACAAGTGTGATGAAGCTAGAATATGTGCTTGTTGTTGCAAGATAGTTGCAAGAGCGCTATAGATAGTGAAATCTCAATAGTGTTCTTAGAGCATTCAAGAGAGCATCAAGAGATCAAAGAGAGCCAAAGAGTAGATCCAAGAATTCTAGAGAGAGAACCAAGAGAGTGGAATCCTTCAAAATAGGAAAAAAATAGTTTTTAAGGCTGGGAAGAGGCGCAAAGAGCCGTTCCATCCAAAAGCGAGCTTAAGGACACGTGTCAGAAGGTGCCTGATTAGCTGTAAGATGAGAGATTTCGTGGGATTCTCGGGACATTAGCGTGGTGCGCAAACGTCTGTGTGTCACGCTTTTGTCCTACCAAAGATAGGCCCAAATGGGGTTTTAGGGCAAATAGAGGCACTTTGTCTTCGGGGCTCATGATGCCAAAATTATGGGATTTTGATCATAAGTTCGTCATTAATGAACTAGGTGCCATGCGTAATTGTCATTAATGATCTATGCGCAATTTAGGACACTACAGTTCCTACACATGTTTTATCATATTCTAGTTTTTAAAGTTGATGTTTTTCATACATAAAGTTTGAAGTGAAAGAAGGGTCACTATGATAGTTAATCGAGTAGGTTGTTATTTTAGTTCAACGGACATAGTTTGTAGCATGATCTCACTGGAGGTAGGTTGTGGATGATTGTTGGGACCATATAGGGCTACATTGGGAGCCACATAGAATGAAATCTAATGGGAACATTCACAATCAATAATTATTTCATTCTTTAAAGAGAATATTGTAGGTAAGGAATAAGGAGTTGAAGAGATTAATTTCTTTGACCTTTGTCTTATGTGTTTGAAGAAATATATGAGAATGGTGGAGAAATCTCACTTATTTGAATCTTGTACCTCCTCATCACTTCTTCCAAAACAACTATCTTGTTCCAATAATGTACTTTTACAATATTAGGTTTTTAACAATGATCAACATAATTATTTCTTTTTTAAGGCTTGCATGAAAATTATTTTTGAGTTGGCCTAGTATAATTAGGGCCTTAAATTGAATGTTCTTGTTTGGATCCTTTTGATAATTTACAACCAATGCTTAGTTATTTGATCCTGAACCAAAAAACGCTCCAATTGAGTTGAGTTTATCTTGATTACTTATAAGGTTCTCAAACAACTCATTTAAAGATAACATTCATTGCTAATCTCAAAGCATCCATGGTGTAAAATATTGATAGAAACACCTCTCAACCTTGACTAGAATATTTAGAACAATCTATTTTTCTTGTTTCTTATTCACATATCAAGAATCACATCCTTAAAATTTGTAATGTGAGATAATTTTATACTAAGAATCTAGGGCAACAAGATCAATTTCCAATTAATTATCACTCATGTCACTAGTTTATGCAAAATGTTTAGTTAATCCCAAGCATTTTGAGACATTTCCAAGATTTAAATGTGGAAAGGGAGTCCTCAAAATCACATCAATACTTCCATCTCTATTGAATCAATTCAATCTAGTGTATTCTCTATTTTGTTGATCTTATCTCTATTCCTATAGTCACCCTATAAAGCCCATTACTTCAAAGTAAATTAATTTTGTAAACCTTCCATGCAAGAAAGTTGTGGGGAGTCAACAATCTAGGTAATTCCAAATCACCTAAAATAAACAAGAAACTTCAACTAGTTTGCAATTTAAAAAAAATAAATACAAGAGTGCTTGTGACATTTATTCAAAGAAATGTTTCAAGTTTGTAATGTTTTCTTTGTCAAATAAAAAATTAGTGGGAAAATAAAGGGCTAAGAACAATGAGAAATGAAAAGCATTTATTATTGCAAACAAGAACAATGTAGTGAAAAAAATCAAAATAATCCACAAATATTAATGAAACAAAGAGAACTCTTGGCACGAAAAACCATCTTACAACCCCAAAAATTGTATTATGCACTTACAAGTGTAAAAAGACCCTCATCATCCCACTTTTCTTCTATGTATTTTTTTTGTGCAATATTCTTAAATTGAGGTTTACATTTTTTTTTTAAGTATAGTAAATTATGAATGTTGAAATAAAATAGATCTAAAGAGAACCAATACCACTACCACTTTTAATCTATAGTCAACTTCTCAATGCAAATGATAACATGGGGTTGCACCAAGGGCAAAAGAATGTCCAAATTTCTCCAAACTTTAATTTTGGATGTAGAATAACTACATTCAAATGATGATAATGGTCATTGAAGCTTTTATGTAAGAAATGAGCTCATACAAACGTAAGAGATGTAGGCACCAATTAGTACCAATATTATATCCAATTCAAAAGGGCACAAATGTCACTATAGATAACTCGTGTTCTTCATTTCCTCAACCCATAAAATTAATGCCTTTGTTTAGAATACTAGAGAGATTTAATGGATTATCTTTATCTAAATACATTATAAGATTGAGTTGAGATTGTATTATTGAGGAATAAAATAAGACGATGATTAATACATATCTTGAATTTTTTAGGATAGAAAAAATATATATATTTTTAAGGTAAAAGGTCGAAGGTTGAAATATTATATATTAAAATATAAGATCATAATTACATAGTTACATAACATAACCAAAAGAGAGGGGAATTCATCAACCCTCAAACACTAAGAAGACCATAACCTCATAGAGAACCCCAGAGAATAATACATATTACATTTCACCAACCCAAAATAGGGGTTTAACAAAATATGCAGACGCATGATGAAAATATAAGAAACCACCACAAAAATACAACCCATTAGATGATTCTTTTGAAGAAGCTAACTTGAAAGGCTGAGGAAAGGACGTTGGATAACCATGAGGGTCCTCTAGTACATGAGTAAATAGCTCCCAAACTGCATCAAACTTTGACAATGTCAATAAAAAGAGAGGCTCACCCATTATTTCTTTATGAGTGAAAATCCAAGCATGAAAAGGACTTGATGAAGTAGCCATCATCCCATTTATCAAACAGATGAGAATTTCTCTTGGAATCGACTCCTCTTCTAGTATGTCATTTCTGTTGAGATACTTGCCAATCAATGGTGAACCAACAAAGATATTGAATGAAAATATTAAGTTATATATTTTTGGAGGATTTTATATTTTTCACAGGATTAATTTAGCTATTTGACATAAAATCACGAGTCTTATGCTGAAACCTCTTCAGTTGAAAGCCAATGATTGAGGGGTATCCATTCTGCCAGATTTGTCTAAGACACAAACCCAACCTCATCCCTTATGACATTAGGGCCTTTCTATTAACAAGACTTCATCTCTAATGAGCTCTTTCAGAATCACCAACATACTAAAGACTAGATGACATTGAATATATAATTTATATATACAAATATATTATATTTATAAATTACACACCTCTTATACTATACAGACCCATCTAAACCTTGTAAAAGAGGTCCTGCAAGTATAGGTTCATAAATTCCTTCTAGATATCGATTGTATAAGAACCAAATTGATATTTTCCAATTACCACCAATATGCTTATCTAAAATTCTTTGTGATATTGATCTACTAGAGCAATACTAAAGTAATGTTGTGGCACCCTTTGGATAATCTTAGTTTAAAGATATCTGGATCCACATTATGTCCTCCAAAAATACATGTAACAATTACTAAAATATAATTTCCCATTTATTAAAAGGTTAACATGATGATGCTAGTCTACAAGTCATTTCATTTCTTTTTGTTTGGATATCTTACTCTTGACATATGTCAAGGTATACTTAATTTTGTTAATAACACTTTTTGTGTAGTCATTTCTCTTATAGCATGACCTCTTGCCACTCTTCTATACTCATCTTTAAATTAAAGATTCCTCCCATTACCACATAGTTACTGCTATTAATATTACATCTTTTCTTGTTTTATAGAGTTTCATCTCTATAGAGGTGTATCAGTATGGCATAGCATGTTTAAATATATTTTAAAAGATAACCTTTGAATTCCCTAATGAATACTCTCAAGTTGTTATGAAATCAAATCCCTTCTACATCTGAAGGGTTTGCTCTAAAATTGATGCATATGAATAATCCACAATTCATCTTTTCTCTTCAACTGGATCAATCTTCCAATGTTGATTAAAACCATTGGGTAACTTTTACCTGCTTCTCTAGTACCTTATATTCAAATTCTTGGTAAATAATTATCCACCAACAAATTCTTCTACTTATATATAGGGTTTTTTATCGAGTACTTAAGGAGGACATTGTTGATGTGTGTTTTATGCACATACTAACACATAATAAAATACCAAAGTATTTTACCCTCTTGAACAAAATCACCTCAGATGCTAAATATCTGATCAACTAAGACAATTCCAAGGTTTCTACGACCAGTTCTTGACATGTGGGTAACTCAATGGCTTGATGTGATAATGCTATTTTCACTTGGGGACTTAAGTAATTGTTTGATTTGGGAATCTTTCATGGATTTGGAATTGGAATAGGTTATGCTGATGACTTAAGATTTTGCAATTCAGCTCTTGATCTAATCTAACAAGGATTTATTAAAAAAGGACAAAAGGAATAGGGTTTAGGAATTCTATTCTAAAGCCTAAAATGCAAGAAAAAGGGTGAATGATTCAATGAAATCCTACTAGGCAAGGTCTCACCATCAAAACGGATAATTTGACACAAGCTTAGTGTAATCATCTAAGGTATATTTCATAGATGTTCAAATAATTTCCATCAAACATTGATACCATTCAAATCAATGCATAGCAATGAACATAACAATTGAAGTTAAGTTCATAAAATTCCAGTTGACCATGCAAGACACACTTATAATCAGCGAGAGGCTAGTGGTATGGATTAGATGGATTCCACACAAATGCATTTAACAAATTCCTTCATTCAATCTAAAATAATTGAAACAAATTCTAATCTAACTTGGAGGTAATGAGAACCAAACATGCATACAACACTTAAACAAAATCACCATCAATTCGAACAATGACTTGTATTCAAATATGTAGCATATAAGCGATAATTCTCAAACATTTCTCTTGTACAGATGAGAGGCAATGGGGTTTATATAGAGCCTCAAAATAAATGAATGGTCAATATTCATTTAGAATCAAGGGCCAAGATCATGCCAACATAGCCCTAAAGTTGACCTAATTAGGGTTTACATAAAAAATGGAGCCACCAACATGTGACCCAATGTAATAGCGCCTAATCATCAAGTAAGGAATCTTCTAGAATATTCTGGCTTGCATTCCTCTCTCTCACAACTTATTCCAAAAATCTAAGCAATACTGAATCTTACTCTTGTTGGAAACAAGGATCACTGAGAGCGGGGGGGGGGGGGGGGGGGGTGAATCAGTGATCTACCGGTAATCAAATTTTCAGACTTAAACTCAAACCATCGGAAGCATATGCAAGAAAGTAAAATGTAGAAACACAAGATAGTCATCCACAAAATCATAACACCAAAATTTTTTACGTGGAAACCCAAATGAGAAAAACCACGATGGGATTTGAAGCCACAATATTATTCCACTATGGTCAGTAGAAAAACAATATTAAATAAGAGGAATGCACTTGCATTCAGGCATACTGCCTAGAGCTCACTTCTCAAGTACAAAGGGCTACAACCCGAAGGAAGGATCATTGCCTTACAATTGATTATGAACTGGTTACAAGAAGTAGTGAGCTGGAAAATAGCATCTGACTATGCCAGGAATTAGTTCCGGTTAAGTGCAAAATGATCTGCTTATCTGCTCTGTTATGCTCTGCAACTTCTCACCGGATCAACCAAAATCAAAATGCACACGTGAAACTGCACTCAATTGCTCCAAAACATTCTAACACATACTCCATACACTTAATGCATCATCCAAATCGGTTATATATATATATATATATATATATATATATATATATATATATATATATATATATATATATATATATATATATATATATATATATATATATATATATATATATATATATATATCTATCCAGATCAACAAGATTAATCTCTCACATGTCGGCTTCCAAAAGTTGCATAACATGCAACATGAAACGTGTAGCTAGAAGTCGGCTTCAATCTTTTCAGAAACTTTATACCAGACACAAAACATATTATCACATGCTTCTTATAAGACTCACATATCTCCCAAACACAATTCCAACCACCAGAATTATCTTAAACAATTCGGACACACACTGCATCATCAAACATAAAGAATACTCTGCTTTGTTTCTCTACCAGATATCGGATCTTCAAACAAGTGACATAATCAATACAAGAGGGTGGATTTGCATGATAATAGGCTTATGATACTCAAACAATCAACCTTGATCACAAAAACCAAAATCTGCTTCACCGAAAAAGAAAAGTGCTCTCAAACCTGCACATTGAGCTTCACGGGGTAAACTAATCACAAAAGGCATACTCCAGATTATCGATTAACCAAAAATTCATACCGAATCAAATCAATAGGTTGATTTGCCATCAATGACAACTCGTAAGCATCTACAAGCATCAGAGACTACCAATCTTCACTGGAGCATCACCCGAACATAAAATGCCAACAATCTCCCCCTTTGGCATTGATGGCAACGCTGATGAAAAATGATAAGTATCCCAAAATTGCGCTAACACCAAAAGTCTGAATTCTAAACACTCAATCTACACTAACTCCCCCTGAACTGATTACTCCATTTTTCACTACTCTCTCTCTCTCCCCCTTTGACATCAATGGCAAAGGGTGGGGATCCACCAACACATATGAACAAAAGAATGTATGAATGAATGTACTTAAAGATG